>NC_090383.1:64252499-64442401 GCF_036365525.1 Heterodontus francisci | reverse complement strand
TAAAGGCTCATTTATTAATCCCGTCTTATTACACATAATTAGTTCTAAAATAGTCTACTCCCGGGTTGGTTCCAGACATCTTGTTCTAAGAAACTGTCCATAATACATTCTATGAATTTATCCTCCAGACTACCTGTACCAATTTGATTTGTCCAATCTGTAAGATTAAAATCGCCCATGATTATTGCAGTACTTTTCCTACAATCCCCCATTATTCCTTGATTTATATTCTGTCCTACAGGGTAGCTATTGTTAGGGGGCCGATAAACTACTCTCCCACCAGTGACTTCTTTCCTTTGCTATTTCTCATCTCCAACCCAAACGATTTCTAAATCTTGATCTTCCCAACCAAGATCATTTCTCACTGCTGTACTGATCTCATCCTTTATTAACAGAGCTACCCCATCTCCTTTTCCTTTCTTCCTATCCTTCCAAAATATCAAATACCCTTGAATATTTAGTTCCCAGCCTTGGTCACCTTGCAACCACGTTTCTGTGAAGGCTGTCATAGCATAAATAGAAATCAATGGCTATATCATCAATTCATCCTCCCTGATACGAATGCTGCATGAATTCAGATATATAGCCTCTAATTCGGTTTGTACCATTTGTCCCTACTCTGACCTTATTTGCTGGGTACTCTTATGTTTGTACGCTCTGTCCCCTTCCTGTCACACTGATCATTATTACCCCTATCACTACCCCATGCTATTGTCTCGTCCTTTTTTGTTAAGTTTCTAAAATTCCCCTCACTTGAACCCTCCCCCTACAATTTAGTTTAAAGCCCTCTCCACAGCTCTAGTTATACGATTCGCCAGGACACCTGTCATAACGCAGTTCAGGTGAAAGCCGTCCCAATAAATACAACTCCCTCTTTACCCAGTACTGGTGCCAGTGCCCCAGGAATCAAAAATCATTTCGCCCATACCAATCTTTGAGCCATTCAACTCTGATCTTATTTATCCTACTCCAATTTTCTCCTGGCTCAGGTAGTAAGCTAGAAATTATTACCTTTGTGGTTCTGCTTTTTAATTTAGCCCTTAGCTGCTCATACTCCCTCGGCAGACTCTCTTTCTTAGTCCTACCCATGTTGTTGGTACCCACATGGACCACAACAACTGGATCCTTCCCCTCCCACTCCAAGTTTCTCTCCAGCCCCGAGTAAATGTCCTTAACCCTGGTGTCCTGGCAGGCAACAGTCTTCAGGTCTCACGTTCTTGGCTGCAGAGAACAATATGTATCCCCTAAACTAAACTGTGCACCACTACTACTACATTTCTTTTTACTCCCCCCACTTGAATGGTCCCCTGCACCATGGTGATGTGATCAGTTTGCTAATCTTCCCTGCAGTCTCTGCTCGCATCCACACAAGCTGCAAGAACCTCCAAACTGCATCAGGGAGCTGTCTCAATGCACTCCCTGCTATTTTCCAGGCCCCACCACCATCACCAAGCCTGCCACCCAGGGCCAGGAAAATTCTGCCCATGGAGTTTAATGGTTAGAGCATTAAGGATGTGCACCACTGTATTCCGTTTCAGCAAGCAGTTAGAGATTGTAGTTGGGGGAACAGTTATGGAGCTTTGGGCAGGAGTTGAAGATGGCATGCTTTGATCTTCCCAATGTTCAGCTGTAGATGATTTTGGCTCATCCAAATCTTAATGTGGGACAAGCACTTTGACAATACAGATGTGATTGAAAAATCAAGGGTGTTGTCAGCATATAGACAATCAGTGACGGTGGTCCTAAGCACACATTGGGCCTTACATCAAACTTTAATGTGTTGAACTGGTGTTCTGGGCAGCACTATGCTGGTTCACATGGTGTCCGTGAGTGATAATGCTTTGGTGTTCTTAAATTTTCATTGAACACGCTGTACTAAGATACACTGAAATTATACTGGAGATGGACACAGTGAATCTCAGTAAAAAAAATCTCAAGGGTACATTTTACATGCTACATTTGCTGCAAAGGCAGCAGTCATGACCATCCACCATGATGAATGTCCACTTGTACAGTTTTTCAAGTTGCCCAAGTGGAAAAGACAAATAATTTGGCTATGCAGTTACCAACAGAAAGGTTAGCAGTGATCGAAATAAGAATGGAAAAAAATGAGATTTTATCAGGTATGGTTCTCCTTAAATATTATAATAGCAGAAAAAGTCATGTCAGGGATATTCAATATCACAATATATCCTAAAAGGGCATTGCCATTTTCAAACTTTTCATGGCAGAACAGATTACAGCACTATTGGAGGATGCCAAAAACAAAGGATATTAACTTCTAACAAATTTCAAAAAGAAACTGAAAAGCAAATGCAGGTTTAAAAAAAAATCACCAACCTGAACGGCACAGCCTAGTAGAAGTAGCAGAAGCTTCTTCATCTCTTCAATACCATGTTCTGAAATAAATCAACCATCACTGTAAACCACTAGAATTAAATTACGTAGGGTGGATTCAAATAGGTGCCTACAAACAGGTTAATTTTCTTTTTGAAAAATCTGCAGTTCTGTTAACTGCAATAGTACAATTGTCTTGAAGGAAATATGATCAAACATTAAATACTAACCTGCAGCCTGATCACAGGGTAAATGTGCAGTGAGGACATCAGTAACCAACTGGATGGATTGGCATAGCCATGATTTGACGCATGACTTAATTGCGAAAGGAAAAAAAAGCAAAAGGAAATTGCCATTTTGGCAAAACGTATTTTGAAAAACAGGAGTGTGTAGAATATGGGTGTGATTTCAGAGCAATAATCCTAGCTCAATATTCATATTACAGTTATATACAGATATTTTCATTTGAGACCTCGGGTATTACTCTTAACCTTGTCGGAATCTACTGTCTTGAAATCAATTTATTGTTTCACATGTAATATGTTGCTGGTATAACTGCATGTTCTGAACAGAAATGATCCAAATCATTTGGCATCAGGATTCCATTTGAAAGCCAAGCCATTATCTTCATGATAACAGACTCTTAACCTAAGCAGTTAACTCTTGTGCAGATTCCAAAATAAATTTTGCCTCCAGTTCAAGTTCAAAATGCTCAAATGAAACTGAAACAATAGTTAAGATGCACATTACACCATTTCACCTTTGGTTCAGTGTTTTTACTGTGATTTGATTATTGTTTTTCCCCCAATAGCACATATGCAAGGGATAAAAATGATGCAAAATGAATACAAGTGGCCCTTGATCTACATCCATGAATGAACAATGCAATTCCAATATAGGTAAACTGGTTTTCACAATGACTCTAGTCATGCACACACTGGGTATCAGTGCAAACAGCCCATCTTGGGGCATCATCCCTCTCCTCAAAAAAACACTGAACCTACCACCCCATCTCCAACCTCCCTTTTCTCTCCAAAGTCCTTGAATGCATTGTTGTCTCCCAAATTCATACCCATCCTTCCCAGGAGTCCATGTTTTGAATCCCTCTAATCAGGTTTCCACCCCTGCCACAGTACTGAAAAGTTTATCAAAATCACAAATGACATCCTATAGGACTGTGACAAAGGCAAACTACCCCTGCTCACCCTTCTCAACCTGTCTACAGCATTTGACAGAGTTGATCACACTATCCTCCTCTAATGCCTTCCATTGTCATCCAGCTGCAGGGGACTGCACTTGCATCTGGTTCTATTCTTGAATATCTAATTGTAGCCAGAGAATTGCCATCAATGGCTTCTCTTTCCATGCCCACGCAGTTACCTTTGGTGTCCTCCAAGGATCTACCCTTGGACCCCTCTTATTTATCACCTACCTGCTGCCCCTTAGCAACATCATCCGAAAACAAAACGTCAGTTTCCACACATATGCTTCTAGCTGTACCTCGCCAACACCTCTCTGGACCCCTCCACGGTCTCTAAATTATCAGATTGCTTATCCAACATCCAGTACTGGATGAGCAGCAATTTCCTTCAATTAAATATTGGGAAGACCGAAGCCATGGACTTCAGCCCAGCGACAAACTCTGCTCCCTCTCCACCAACTAGGTCCCTCTCCCTGGCATCTGACTGAAGCTGAACCAGACTTCGCAAGCTTGGTGTCATATCTGACCCCCGAGATGAGCTTTCAACCACATATCTGTGCTGTCACTAACACTGCCTATTTCCACCTCTGTAACATCATCCATCTCCACCCCGCCTCAGCTTTTCTGCTGCTGAAACACTCATTCAAGCCTTAGTTCCCTCCAGTATTGACTATTGTAATGCACTTCTGACTGGCCACCCATATCCTACCTTCCGTAAACTTAAGATCATCCAAAAGACTGTGACCTGTGACTTAACATGCGCCAAATGCCATTCATCCATCTCCCCTGTGCTCACTGATCTACACTGGCTCCTAGTTAAACACCACCTCAATTTTAAAATTCACATCCTTCTTTTCAAATGCCTTCATGGCTTTGCCCCTCCCCATCTCTGTACCTCCTCCAGCCCTACAACCCTCCGAAATAACTGCACTCCTCTGATTCCAGCATCCCCGATTTTAATCATTCCACCATTGGTTGCTGTGCCTTCAGCTGCCTAGGCTCTAAGCTTTGGATTCCCTCCTTAAACCTCCACACCTCTCTGCTTTCCTTACTCCTTTAAGGCACTCAAAACTACTTCTTCACCAAGCTATTGGTTAACTGCCCTAATATCTCATGTGGCTTGGTGTGAATATTTTGTTTTATAATAAAAACGAAGTGCTGGCAATACTCAGCAGGTCAGGCAGCAACTGTGGAGAGAAGCAGAGTTAATGTTTCTGATGTGACCTTTCTTCAGAACTGATGAAACATGTATTTTAGAGGGTAGGCTAGAAGAGGGATTTTCATGGATTGAATTACCGAGCACAATAAAGGAACTATGGCTGGGGAGTAGGATGGCACAACAGCCAGTTCGCTGGAGGAAGAGATTGCATACTAGCCGTACTGCAGAGGATTCAAACTACCATAGGATTTCAAGGGCCCAGACTACTATACAAGGTCCATGGGCATACATCAGGAAATACAAAGTACACTGAGCTACCCACCAGTGAGTGCAAAGACCCGGACTTCATACAGAGCATGGAGAATAGTCAGCTCCGTGAACATGGCAGTGTAGCCTATCAGGCCTCTGATGAGAGCTGACAGTTTCCATGGCAGCTCACACTGCTGCCACCTTGGGTCTGGGTGTTGGGGTTTTTCAGAGCACCTAGAATGCTGAGGCACAGCACCAGGAGAGTGGAGCTGGCACCATGTGACAGACACCTGATGTACTCCCATGGACATCCACTCCTCCAGTGTCCTGGTCAATATCAAACAGCCAGCTGGGACAGACTGTCCTGATCCACGGTGAGATGCTGCAGCCAGGCCCTCAGTGCTTAGAGCTGCTGGAGGTAGCCCACGAAGGCCATCCGAAGTGTCCTCCACAGAAGCTCGGCAGCTTTCCACCATCCAAGTTGTAGCCATTGGAGAACCACATCATCAAAGCATTAGGACAAAAGACAGGCACTAGGGATTTGCAGAACAGTGGTTCTTAATTCTACAAGTTAACTATTCTTCAGTTGCAAAGAGTTCTTGCAGTAAACTTTTCTGGATTTGTTGCTGGTGTTAATATTTGTCATCAAGTAAAAGCAACATTCAAGAGGCTGGACTGCAAATGGGCATTCAGATTGTGGTTGTGAGGATGGTGGTAAGGGATGTTGGCGTATTAGAGACAGGACAATGGTTCAGGGTAAATTGATTAGATTCCCTTAGAATCAAGGAACTGTATGTTAATCAAGGGATATTGGGATCAGGCAGGAAAGTGGAGTGAGGACAAAGATCAGCCTTGGAGTAGGCTCAAGGAGCGGTATGGCCTACTCCTGCTTCTATTCAAGTGCTTATGATTTGCTTTTAAATCAGTTTCTCTCAACCCTTTGGCAAATTAGGGGGAACTGTTGGGCAAAACTGCACCTCCTCCATTTCTTCATACACAAGTATGAGACGTGGTCCCTCTATACAGCACAGCTCTCCTCCTCCACAATAACTTTAGAAACATAGTAAAGGGTGCACTGCAGAGCTCCTTTAGAATGTTCCAGGCAGCAGAAACATTGCGAAGACTATCGGCATGCAGATTTCTGGTGGAGACATGACTCTCATTGTAGCCTGAAGTGTCTCTACCAACGTTCCTGACCGGAATCATGAGCCATGCCAGGAGGGGCCAAGTAGTTTGCCTCTAACTCAACTGCCTGGTTGGAATAATGATGGGACAGAAGGCTGATGGCTGATGAATGAATAATGGCTGCTGCCAGGAAAATCAATCACAGATCTACATTGTGTGCTGCTGTGGTTGGAAACAAGCTGGATGTTGAGGAAGTGGCATCCCTTTCTGTTGAAGATGGGGAGCATGCAGGCCAAAATGAGTATAGTCTCTGGCCCCTTGGGAAGCCTGCAATTTAAGCAAAGCCCAGAGTGCTCTCATCCTGTTTTGCTTGTCTATTGGTCGAAGGAGAAGTACATGTTGCTCCTGGAGTAGAGGGCCTTTGTCACCTCCCTGAAGCAACAATAAACAGCAAGTTGTCACTGATGACAACTGCTGCAACCTGGAACACCCTCGTGTTGTAAAAACAAATAATCTAGACTGCCCCCGCCCTCATCTGGAGTTCCAGCTGTGGCTACAGCAGGTAACAGATCTGTTACAGCTCTCTCGGTGAAATGCCTCACATATTTGTTTGGTCAGGTTGAGGAATGAAAGGTATCCCCTGAAGAACTGTTGTGGGTAGGGTTGCCTGTGCAGTGCCCTTCTCCTCCATCTTCTCCCAGTTGCTCCTGTTCTGTGCTGTCTTTAGTCCTTCCCTTCCTCCTTGAGCCCCAGAAAGCAGACCCAACAGATTATCCATAAGGGAAATAAAATATCTGCAAGCAATTCAGCACCAAGAAAAAGGTGCTTCCAGAACTGACAGTTGTGAAACGGAGCAAAAAAGTCAAGCAGGATAACGTTTGGGAGAAAGGTTTGGCTGCTTGGCATGACAGTGGGCAGGTGCCAGAAGTAAAATGCAGGGAGAAATTACTGGTTGTTGAGATAGAAGGCAGGAATGGTGACAGATGACACAAGGGGCAAGGGCACTTGGGGAGTAAGAAGGGAGTGTGGGGTCCCCAACATCAGGAACCCAGTGCTAAACTGAGGAGTGCAAGACTACCTGTCCTGTTTCAGACTCCTGTCAGCCCCTTGTCTGTCGAAATAGAACTTTTCTGGGGGGGGGAAGGGGGTGGTAGAAGTGGGGTCTTAATTCTAACCCACTTACACCTAAAATTGGGGCTGTATCAGAAGCAAAATTCAGACAACAAAACTGTCAACTTGGCACTGGTAGTCTGCCCAACCTCATTTTTAGTGAACCTTCATTTAGTTGGCCACAGCTCCTGCCTGAAACAGGAGGGGGAATAATGCAGACATGTAAATCAGTGTCAAGTAACTTTGTCAAGACCACTGACACCATTTGTATCTCTGCAGGCATAACCACCAGCAGTTTCTCATCCCATCCATAAACCATGGGTAGTGCAAGTCAGATGGTAGCCAATTCAAGCCAAATTTGAAGGAATCCATAGCTGCTCTCAGGCAATCGCTGGTTAGGCTACTCAAGACCTGGTACATGCTCTGCCCATTTATACCTGAATTTTGCATTGGGGTCCTACTAACGGTGTAGAACCCCGATTTGCATAGTAAAACAGAGTCTTATACCTGTTTCAAACAGTCAAGCTGTTTGTCCATTTACAGGCCTGCCCGAATATAGCATTAGCCAGACCTTAGATCAATGGGGTGGCCAAGGTGCAGATGTTCCCTGGCAGACAGGGCAATGGATCCATCAATTGCTGGTTCAGAGAAAGCCATTTTTCTTGAAAGGTTGGGTCCCTGCTGTCTGTATCTCTGTCCGCTTTGAGAGAGCTAAGATGCAAGCTTGCCCTCTGGTGAGTTGTCTACTAGGTTATCCTTTCTATCTGCATTTGCTGTTGCTCACTTGTGCTTGGCAAATCACCCAGCACAGACCCCACTAGTTCACCATCTGTACCAATACTGCACCACCAGCAAGACTGCTCACCCTGTTTAAGGTTGCCTTTAAATAGCAGTTGGCCCACCTGATTTCCTGCACTCCCAATTGATGCGCTGCCTATAAAGAGTACAATTAAACTAGCAAATTGTCGATTACATTTAAATGAGGCCTGACCATGAAAATTGTCCAGGCCTATTGCATCAAACGGGTGGAAAAGGCACTTGCCCCATTATCTGCCTGATCTACACCAGACATGAAAATCAACCCCTTGTAATACTTTGGTATAAAGACAATTTCAACAGTTCAAGCGTTCATGCAAAAAACACAAAGAAATAGATCCTGAAAGCAATAGAGCAGAGACAGAAAATAAAAATAAAATTTTATTTCGTGCTCTAGTTCTCAGATATGCTGTTTTAAAACTATAAAAAGAAATGTAGATATAAAACAATAACTTATGCATATAAACTGAAGATACAAGCAGTTTGAAAAGGTGATGGTCAGATTAAACAGGAATACATTACTTAACTCCTGGTTTGAATAATTATAAAATATAATCATTGAGAGTATAAAAAAAAGAAAGGGGGAGCAGGAGAGAAATTGCAACCTCTATTCTCACTTGTAACTTACTGATTTTATACTCAATTCTGCAATCACATTTCAAATTCACATTATTCAAATCATTCCTTGTTGTAAAAATCTGAATCATATCCCTTAACTTTTTTCTTCCAATGAAAACAATTTTAAAAATAATTTCCTCTAGTAAGTTGCTCGTCATAAATTTTCCACCTTCAACTTGGAAATTTAGTGCACAGACAATGCTGGTCATCTCTGCATTTCTGACTTAACTAGCCAGCAGAAGGCACAGCTTTCAAGGATGAAACTGTATATGCAAGTCAGTTTGTACCTCCCATGACTGAAAGCATTTTACTTCTATGCACTTTTCCATCTTATTTGAATAAAATCAATTAAACTCACACACGACCAGCAAGGTCAGATGGCTGCCAGCTAGCTATATGATTCTAATGCGCAATGCTCAGACAGAGTCAAGCATTTAACCAACTGAGATAGGGATCTAATGCTCTAAAAATATTGACACCAGTTAGTATCTTGATTTTGTCAAGAAAACCTGTTATACCAAATAAGAAATTTTAATTCATCGGTTGGAAACTTACATTAAACTTGAAAAAATCCGAGCTAACTTTTAAAAAAGACAGCCAAGATGACCACCGCAAATTGCATCTCAAACAGCTTGCATATTCCAAGGCATCCAAGAGGAGACATGTCTGATGAGCCTGCACCCATAACAATGGCTTGCTCTATTGATTGAACTACCTGAGATTGATTTCAGGAGCACGACATGCAAAGCCATCTCGGAACATTAACATTGAAAGGCAAATCCCTCTAACTGTAAATATTGGCATCCTGAGGTCCGAGGGATTGACATTCCTAAATGTGAATCTCATTAGAAGGTAGCAGAGCGTACATGAGGCAGTACTGTGACTGTCCATCTCTGTGAAAGTAGCGAGTTTCCCTTAGACAAAGCAGACAAGCCAGTGACTCAGACTGTGCAGAAGCAAAAGGGCTGATGCTCTCTCTCTCTCTCTCCAAAAGACCTGGTGGGGCATGCTAATCCTAGCTGCAGTTGCTAGATCCAAGACAAAGACACCAGGGGAAGAAAGCCACCTACAAGTCAACCTCCAAGGAAACCCTGAGCCAGGTGGGTCAGCCACAAAGTGCACGTCTACCAACCAAAGATTTCAAGAACACAATTTCAGCTGGAAGAAAACGGAATCACCTAACTCCACAGACTGCATATTAATTTCTATTTGTTCTGGACTCTAATCCAACCATAAATAAACTCCTCACTCTTTAATCTATTGTGTATTTGTTATTCTCATGTGAGTGCACGTGAATGTGTACCTTATTTATTTTATTTAGATCCAGTTTAGATTGTTAAGTATAATAAACACATCTCTTTCTTGTTTAAACTCAAGAAAACCTGTCCGATTGGTTCTTTTACGATCACAACAAAAGGTAAAAAGTAAAACACTCACTGAAATGGTGAGCACATCCACTGTTTTAGAAAGGAATAAACCCTATTGTGGTCAAAAAGGACGGACATGAGGGGAGCTTGTGACCCCTCCTCACCTGGCTGTAACAATTTGTTAACCAACTTTGGTACATCTATCAACTGCTACTAGCTTCCATGAATCTCAGGTGGTACCTTATGCTGCCCCCAGCAAAATTTTAATTACCAAAAACACAAAAAATGTTGAATGGTAGCAATCCATAATTTTTCCTTGGAAAATACTCTCCATTCTGCAAACATACATTATTGCCTCTAAAGACACTTATTGTACTTTTACTTACCTACTTCATGACAATAATTTTGCCTTACACTCATGGAAAAAAGACCACTATATCTTTGAGCCAAAAATCCTCAATCCTATGCATGCAGTGAGTGGGACGGTTATGAAAGTTCCTCCATGTTTTAATATTTTTTGATGACTTGTGTTTTCGAATTGTGGAGATGGATTCATTTGAGACTGGAGGGGTTCCATGGATGTGTTGTTTTTAAAAAGGGTCACTGGAAGGACTCTGTTTAAAAACAATATTTACTGGATGTCACATGTCTTCAGCTAAGGGAACAAGTGCCTTCTGACTATGGGAAGCTGTTAGAAGAGAAGTGACATGTCAAGATTTGTGGTGTTCAAGAGTGGATTTCATTTTTGAATACTGTTTTGAGTCAGTTTGGAGGTCAGCCTGCTAAATGAGAAGACCAGTTCATCTTTTCTCCACCACTGAGAAACCCTGAGACTCAAGAGTAATAAATAGAGAAACAGAACAGGATTTCTGCTGAGAAGCTTCTGGAAAACTTCCTCACGACATCTCCTGAAAAGATCCCAGTCACCCGTCTACCTATACCCGGACGCCAGAGTGTATGCCATCTGGAAAATAACATATCTTATCCTTTTTCTTCAAGAATTAACAAGTACTTTGGCCAAAGCATCTTGATATTTTCCTTTAACCTGTGTGTGTGTTTTGAGTATTTAGAAGGGAATATATATATTTACTGTCATATTTCAAACTGTGTTAAAGCTTTGCATATTTATTGACTAAGTCTTGTTTTATAATAAGTTAATACTTTTGTTCTTCATTAAAGAAACCTGGTTGGTGGATTTTATTCTGAAACTAAAATAGAGTATACAATTGGCCGCATCGGTAACTGGATACACATTTAAATATATGTTATGACCTGTGGAGAAGCGGAACTAGAGAAAGACAGTGCACTCCTCTCGCCTTGGTTGTACCATACAATTGGAGGCTTTGTGTGAGATAACCCAAAGCCGATGACTTGCAACTGTAAATAGGTTAACAATAATTGAAGAGGGGAAAATGAAAACACCAGGTTTCTTGTGCATTGAAGTCAATACCAGAATGGCTTTGTCAATTGCTACGACCTTTCTGGGGAGGGAGGAGTTATCCCGGAGTGATTTGAAAATCTTAACCATGGCTAGACTAAAGGAATTGACAAAGTTGGAGTTAGAGTTAAAACCAGGAGCTAAGAAAGCAGACATAATTGAAATAATAGCACAGCATTTGAAATTGGAAGAGAAAGGCAATCCAGATGATAATTCAGTTGAAATAGCTAAGATTCAGTTACAGATGAAGCAGCTTGAGAAGGAAAGAGAATTGAAAACGGAAAAAAACTTAGCTTGAACCGGAAAAAGAAATGGAAAAAACTTGAACTACAATTTCAAAAGGAAAAAAAAAAGACAGGAGAGCGAAGCGGGACCAAAGGGTCAACCTTAATACATTCAGCATTAGAATGCATTAATAATCTTAGAAGAAGCACTGTAGTTGTGAGAGACCCTTTGGCCTGATGAGATACTTGACCACTATTCTGGGATTGTACAAATCAGGACTTAACTGCCGCAAACAGCCAGTGTAAACATGCTTTCCTTGCTTCACCAAGAGATGAAGGGAAATTAGAGACGTGACAGGCAACAATAAACCATGGGAACTAGCAGTGTCAAGGTTAGGGGCTGAGCTATGGGAAACATTTGTTGTAGCCATACAATCCAGTTCATTTGACAAGACGTAAACCTGGTATGCGTTGGGGGTAATGTGATCAATCAGTAATGACTACTGTATCCTTTAATGTGTGCTGTAAACTATCATTGACAGGCTCTCAGGGGTTAGCTAAAATCTTCTCCCTTACATTTGCTTGAAATTATTTATTTACTTTAATCCTGGAGACTCAAGAGTGATTAGATTTTTCCACGAAAGAAAAAGAGAAAAAATGAAGGGTATTAAAATTAAAAAAGCTAGAACCAAAAAAATAACAGGGTGGCCTTGACCTCAATGAAAATTCTGATGAGGAAAGAACTGACTCCAACCCAGCTCTCAGTGGAGAGCTGTTTAAATTTGTGCAAGCTCTCCCGAAGTTTGAGGAAAGAGACGTAGAGGCATTTTTCATTTCTTTTGAAAAGAAAGCCAGACAGATGAAGTGGCCGAAGGAAAGCCGGAAACTGCTCATGCAAAGCAGGTTGATTGGCAGAGCTCATGAAGTTTATGCCATGCTTCTGAGGCAGCTTCTGCAGATTATGAAATGCCAAAAAAGGCTATTTTCACTGCTCATGACTTGGTCCCTGAAGCTTATAGGCGGAAATTTCGGAACCTCCGTAAACAGCCAAGACAGACTTATATAGAATTTAAGAGGGCAAAGCAAATTAGCTTTGATGGTTGGATGTGGGAACTAAAGGAAGAAGCCACGTTTGGGACACTTAGGGAAGTAATTCTCGTGCAGGAAATTAAAAATTCATTCCCTCCATTAATAAGAACCCACAGAGAACCAGAAGGTTTCAACTGCCAATGAGGCAGTTGAAATCATTGATGATTACGAGCTTGTTTACAAGGACAAATCCTTTTTCCGTCAGCCCCATAAACCCAAGGAGGATAAAATGTGGAAGGGTGAAAGGAAGGCAAGTAGCCGGGGACAAGAAAGGACAGCTGGGAACGCCCCAGGATCTCTTCCTCAGGTCAGAAATGATGCAGAGGGTGGAAGTGAGGTCCGAGAGCCTAACTGTTTCCATTACCACAAGGTGGGACACCTTCGTGCAGAATGCTGGAAGTTGCAGGGTAAACCCATGGGACTTATTGGGGTAGACAAGGCCGATGCAGAGAAAGGGGCCCTGACAGAGTATGACAGAGCAGGTTGTAGCTCTGACTGCAGCTGTAAGGCCAAGTACAAAAACCGCTGAGAGTGTGAGGGTCATGAGTAAGATACCTGAGAGTTGTAGGGAATTCCTGTCAAAAGGAAAAGTAACTCCTTATCCCTCAATGAGACAGGTAAACCTATAATTATACTTAGGGATACAGAAGTCACCCAAACTCTTTTGCTGGGGAAGGGCATAACTTTTCCACCGAGAGCACACTGAATGCCAAGGTTTTAGTGAATGGTATCGGCAGCGAGTATATATCCATACCTTTGTATCGGGTGCACCTGGAGTGTGACCTAATGTCTGGATTGGTAACTGTAGGAGTTGTCCACAGTTTGCCTGCAGCTGGAGTTGACCTATGCCTGGGAAATGATTTGGATGGACCGAAGGTAGTAGCTTCTTCAGTAGTCATGGAAAGACTAAGTGAAGTCAGAGACAGAGCACTTGCAGGAAAAAGGTTCCAGGAATTTTTCCTTCATGTGTGGTGACCCGAGCAATGGCATAAAAAAAGTTCCATTGTCAAAGGTAAAATTGGCACCACAGACAGATAGCCGAATATCTGAAACTTTCTTTGGGGATTTGGACAATCCAAAAGAAATGTTCAGTAAGTCTTCTCTGATCAAGGTTCAGCAAGCTGATCCAGAGTTAAGTAAAGTGGCACAATCGGCTCTAACTGAAGCCGAAGCAGAGAGTTCCAGAAGCCTACTATATTAAAAATGGGATTCTGATGAGGAAGCGCAGACCTCCTCACAGACCTATGAACGACGAATGGATGGTTGTTCACCAGATAGTGGTACTGCCCAAGTATCGCCAGGAAATATTAAGGATAGCCCATGAAATTCCTATGGCGGGAGATGTGGGGATCCAGAAGACCCAATCATGTATAAGTTGACATTTTTACTGGCCAGGTCTTTTCAAGGACATGGTGCAGTTTTGTAAAATGTGCCATACATGCCAGACTGCATGAAAACCACAACCTGCCATAAAACGGACACCTCTAATTCCCATACCAGTTGTTGGGGAACCATTTAGTAGGGTGTTGGTAGAATGTGTGGGACCTTTACTGAAAGCAAAAGCAGGACATCAATAGATACTCACTATCATGGATATGGCTACTTGGTTCCCCGAGGCCATTCGCTTGAGAACAATTTCTGCTAAGGTAGTGGTAGAAAAGTTAACCCACTTCTTCACTAGATATGAATTACCGATTGAGATCCAATCGGATCAAGGTTCCAATTTTATGTCTAAAATTTTTCAGGAAGTTATAAATAATCTGGATATAACAGATAAAGTCTTCAGCCTGCTACCTACAAACACAAAGGGGTTTTAGAACGTTACCATCAGACCCTCAAAACGATGATCAGAGCAGACTGTCATGAATATCCCCATTAAATTAATCAAAAGAAAAGTTTTCAGAACAGTGGGATGAATCTTCCGTGTTAGATTAAGTATCCGTGTTCCCAGAACAACTCACGAGAGCCTGCAAAGTGGCTCAGGAACACCTGAAAGCTTCCCAAACACCAAGAGGAATTGGGCAGACAGGCATGCCAAGACCCGAACATTTCAATCGGGGAATGAGGTATTACTGTCATTACAGGGTGAACTGCTGAAATCACGGTTCAGTGGACCGCAAAAACAGTAGTTAAAAGGATTGGTAAAGTAAATTATTTAATCGACACCCTAGATCGCCAGAAAAAGAATTGGCTGTGTCATATCAATATGTTGAAACAATATCACCGCCGGGAAGTAGAAACAAGCACAGATATGTCAGGTAGTAAGGACAGTGAAGGATAAAAGGGATAGTGAGGATGAGGCAGAAGGAGGCCTAGGCAATTCTCAAATTGAACCTCCTGCTATCCGGTTAGCTAATACTGAATTGTTAGGGAGACTAAACACTATGCTTTCATATTTAGATGCAGAACGAGAAGACCCAACAAGATTACTCTCGGCATTTAAAGAAGTCTGTAGGGACAAACCAGGATGTACAACCTTAGCCATACATGATGTGGATGTAGGAAAATTCTCTCCTATAAAACAGCATCCTTATTGCTCAAGTCCAGGGAAACAGGCCCAGGTGAAAGCAGAAATCCAATACATGTTGGAAAATCACTTAATTAAACCCAAAGCAGCTGGAGCTCCCCAGTGGTGTTAGTGCCTAAACCCCTGATGGTTCAACCAGATTTTGCATAGACTACAGAAAGGCTAATGCAGTAACAAAGGCGGACTCTTACCCAATCCCTCGCTTCGAAGACTGTATTGACAGAGTTAGCACTGCCACATTCCTTACCAAAATAGACTTGTTAAAGGGATACTAGCAACTTCTGTTAGCACCCCGAGCAGAATTAATATCGGCCTTTGCCACACCAGATGGTCTGTTCCAATGCCGAGTGATGCCATTTGGGCTAAAAAATGCCCCAGCAACTTTTCAGAGACTAATGAACCAAGTGGTAGCCAGTGTTCCTAACTGTGTGGTTTACCTCGCTGTGCTGGTATAGAGTGAAACTTGGAAGGACCACTTGGAACTAAAAGCTCTGTTTAGAAAATTACAGTCGGTTGATTTGGTGATAAAGCTTGCCAAAAGTGAAATTGCAAAAGCACGGGTAACCTACCTAGGGCATATAACAGGACAAGGACAAATGTTGCCAAGAACAGCAAAAGTACAAGCATTGATGGAGTTCCCTGTCCCCAAGACTAAACAAGAAATTCCGAGGTTTTTGGGAATGTCTGGTTTCTACTGCAAGTTTGTACCCAATTTTAGTACTATCGCTGCTCCATTAACAGATTTGTTACAAGAAAAGCCAGGACAGTGTGGTCAGCAGAGTGCCAAGTATTTTTTGGAGGGACTGAAAGCCATTTTGATCAATGAACCAGTATAGGCTGCCCTAAATTTCACTAAGCCCTTCAAGGTAGCAATTGATGCTAATGACCTGGGGGTCAGTGTATTCCTGTTACAAAATGATGAATCGGATATAGAAAGGCCAATGGGATACTTTTCCAAAAAGCTAAATTGACACCAAAAGAGTTACTCAACAGTGAAAAAAGAAACCCTGGGCTTATCACTAGCTCTTAAGCATTTTGAAGTCTATTTCCACACAACTACAGAGATACACTGGTATATACTGATCATAATCCCCTAGCCTTTGCACAAAAATTCAAAAACCAGAATGCCAGATTATTGCAATGGAGTTTACTATTGCAGCCCTAGCACTTAAAGATGATCCACATTGCGGGGATAAACAATTAAAAGGCCTGCTCGGGTCTGCAAAAAAAAAACCTGACCTGAGCCCAATAGAACCCCATCCGACCCGAGCCCGACCCTGCCAGAGTCCTTCCATTTTTTCCCGCGCCCAACCCAACCATCAGTTAACTTACCTTCCATTTTTCACTTTGTTGCCGATCTGCACAAGCTTAAAATAACTAACAAAATCACCTTTCTAATCAAAAAATTGCATTAACAGTGGAGCCACTTACCTGTGATTGTGTGTCCGACCTGACCCTGAATGCCAGACCCGGAAATGCAACCTGACCCATGCCATTGGGTTCAGTCGTGTTTGGGTAGGGTAGCAGGCCTTTATAAACAATGCAATTGCTGATGCTTTGTCTAGAATTAAACTTTGCTTTGAGTTATTAGAGTACAAAGATGGTACAAAGCAGAACTGTATTAGTTACAGGTAAAGAGTGAATTAGAATGAATGTGTAAATGTATTTTAATATTATTCATCTTCTGTTTTTAACCACACTTTGTAATGAAACGCATTTAAAAATGGCATTTCATTCCTCCAAGGATGGAGGGATTATGAAAGTGCTTCCATATTTTAATATTTTTGACAACTTGTGTTTTCAAATTGTGGAAATGGATTCCTCGGAGACTGAAGGGATTCCATGCATGTCTTTTTTGTTTTAAAAAGGGTCACTGGAAGGACTCTGTTTAAAAACATTTACTGGATGCCACATATCTTCAGCTAAGGGAACAACAGGTGCCTTCTGACTATGGGAGTTGTTTACAAGAGAAGTGAAATGTCAAGATTTATGGTGCTCATGAGTGGGTTTCATTTTTAAATACTATTTTGAGTCAATTTGGAGGTCAACCTGCCACAAGAGAAGACAGGTTCATCTTTTCTCCACCTCCTGGAGAAACCCTGAGACTCAAGTCTAAGACTTGAGGCAGCACAGTGGTTAACACCGCAGCCTCAAAGCTCCAGCGACCCGGGTTCAGTTCTGGGTACTGCCTGTGTGGAGTTTGCAAGTTCTCCGTGACCACGTGGGTTTCCGCTGGGTGCTCCAGTTTCCTCCCACCGCCAAAGACTTGCAGGTTGATAGGTAAATTGGCCATTGTAAATTGCCCCTAATGTAGGTAGGAGAATGGTAGGGAATATGGGATTAATGTAGGAGGGGATGTGGTAGGGAATATGGGATTAATGTAGGATTAGTATAAATGGGTGGTTGATGGTCGGCACAGACTCAGTGGGCCGGAGGGCCTGCTTCAGTGCTGTATCTCTCTATGACTATGAAATAGAGAACCCAAAGCAGCATTTCTGCTGAGAAGCTTCTGGAAGACTTCCTCTCGACATCTCCTGAACGAACTGCTTCTGAAAAGATCCCAGTGACCCGTCTCCGCGTACTTGGACACCAGACTGTATGCCATTTGGAACATATCTTATCCTTTTTCTTCAAGAATTAACAAGTACTTTAGCCAAAGCATCTTTATTTTTTACTTTAACCTGCGTGTGTTGGGTATTTCGAAGGGAATACATATAATTACTGTCACATTTCAAATTGTGTTAAAGCTCTGCATCTTTATTGACTAAGTCTTGTTTTATAACAATTAACACTTTTGTTCTTTATTAAAGAAACTCGGTTGGTGGATTTTCTGAAACTAAAATAGACAAGAGTATATAATTGGCCATATTGGTAACTGGGTACACATTTAAATATATGCTGTGACCTGTGGAGAAGTGGAACTGGAGAAAGATAATGCACTCCTCCCACCTAGGTCATAACAGGGACAACATGGGATCAGCAATGACCCTTTAGGAGGGCCAGTTATTAGTGCAGATGGGAGCAGGAAGTTGCAGTGGGACACTGACAGATGAACTGAGTGGGCAAAAGTACAGCAGATGGAGTTTAATGTGGGCAAGTGAGGCCATTCACTTTGGACTCAAGAAAGATAAGCTAATATTTTCTAAATGGTGAGAAACTAGGAACTATAGAGAACCAAGGAGTTTTGAGAGTTTAAGTATGCAAATCATTTAAAGTTAATAGAGAGGGGCAAAAAGCAATCAAAAAGGGCTATTGGATCATTGGCCTTTATCTGAAGAGGGCTAGATTCCAAAGGAGAGGACGTTATGCTTCAGTTACATACAGCCTTTGTCAGACCACATGTGGAGTACTGCATTTGGGCACCGTACCTTAGTAAGGATATAGTGACCTTGGATGTGGTTCAGTAGATTCACCAGAATAATGCCAAGATTTTTCACGCAAAGAGTAGTAGAAATCTGGAATTATCTCCCCCCAAAAAAACTGTGGGATCTGGCACAATTGGAGTTTTCAAGCCTGGTATCTATAGATTTTTGTTAGGTAAGGGTATCAAGGGATACAGAGCTAAATCAGGTAAATGGAGTTGAGGTATAAGTCCGTGATGAACTAACTGAATGGCAGAGCAGGCTCGAGGGGCTGAATAGCCTACTTCTGTTGCTACATTCTTAATTATGGCACATAATGCAAAGATCATATGAGATACTCACCATGTTCTCCTGACTCCTTCTAAAGGCATATAGCAGACGCCAAATGTGAGATTAAAACTAGTTTATTTACTTAAAAGGGAGAATACTACATTACAATGAAAACAGCAAGATGCAGATTACATTACTTAGACTACAAAGTTCAACTAAGTTCATATGTTTAGAAATGCTCTTTGAAAATATGTCTACATAATTCGATGACTAACAGGAGTTTTGCATCAATGTCTTTTGCATACCTTCATAATGCAATATTATATTTTGGTGACGACATGACCATAGACTCCACGCATAATTGAATCTAACAAATTAAACCTGTCCTTATGCCACAGGAATCATTTAATGTTACAGGCATGCCTTGTAAATCCGCAACTAGCCTGAGAGCACAAAAGAACTCACCTTGTGGGGAAAGGAGTTGGTCATGATGCTAATTGGATTCTTGCAAAAATTCTCTTCATTGATTCAGCCAGATTAATTTTATCTGTTCGACTGAGTGTTAATGTGTTAATATTTCAAACAGTCAAAAAGTCATCAAGCAACTCTAGACTGAAAATTTGAGCAGAAATGTTAATTTACATGAAGAAAATGCATCCAGGACAGACATCTGATTTCCAGTTGTTTCTGCAACTAGTTGCACATATTGATATTTGCCACAAAAATTATGGGCTCTGTTCAGATTTACTGCTGGCTGAAATAAATTTTTAAATCACATTTACTTTGTCATATATCACATGAATGCAATATAAATATTTAACTGAAGAATCTACCTGTTTGAGGTGTTCGGCCCAGGACAAGGACATTTGGAAGAGACATCATAATTAGCTGTTGTAGTGTCTCCTGTGGGTTTTAAGAAAAGTTTTAATCCATATCATATATTAAGTAAACTGGAACACAATAAAAAAAAAACTATTAGGAGTCCCTTGTATCATGTTTTTCCAAAGTAAATTGCCAAAAAATGTTGGTATTCCAAATAGTAATTACAGAAAACCCTGTTGGAAGGCTGTGCCAAAACATTCCACATGGGTGGAGAACTCACACTGACTACATTGAAGAGAGACATGTGGATGAAAAATACATTCGAACTAAATTACTTCAAAAAGAAAAAAATGCAGTCACTTTACGTAAGTTTTCATGAACTTCTTTGAAGAGATTGTAAAAACTGCAATGCAAAATACAGGGCTTTCCATTTCCCTGCCGACAGAAATCGTACTCTCAAATGATTTTCCAAAGCAATATCCATAAGCACTCGCTTGTTTGGAAACATTAGACATCCAAGTGAAAACGCATGTTCCACCACTAAGTTACACAAGATGTTGGGTTCCAAATGAAAGGCATTACTAAATGACCTGCAATTGGCGTCCATTCTGAGCTACAGATTTTGAATGAATAAGTGCTGATCATTGCATAAAATTGAAGACTTTGTTTTACTAAAAGGAAAAACAGGAAACTGCAATGATGAGTTCTAAAAGAGAATTTCCAGAGAAAACAAGAAATTCTACCAGAAATAAATCACGCATCATCTCAAGAATCTTCACTGCAATTTTAATTCAGAAAGCTTGCAAGTGTTAAGGGATAGAGAACAGGGAGATCCCTAATGCAAACAGCTGGTCAGGCAGAAGAAAAATGAGGAGCAAGACAGGAAGGATCATATTAACTAGCTCATCAGACTTAAGAATTCATGGAGAAGTGCCAGCTGAAAACAGTAGTATAAGTTAGAATTTTGAAGGATTAATTATATTTAAACCTCAGAACATAATATTGTAATAGTTCAATTACTTTTGGATGAGACAGTGAATCATCTGTCCTTAGGTGGATGCAAAATATTCCATTGCACTATTCGAAGTGAGTTTTCCCATTATCCTGGCCAATATTTATCCCTCAACAAACATCACCAAGAGACATTCAGTCAGTCATTCACCTCATTGTTATTTATGGGACCTTTCTGTGCATAAATTGGTTCCTGCATTTACCTACAACAGTGATTACACTCTCTAAGTACCTCATTGGGACATTGCAAAGTGCTTTACAGCCAGTCATTAAATGAGTTATGTAAATGCAAGTTATTTGTTTACTTTGCTTTCAAATTTAGTGTCCTCCTTTGTGCAGAATGGAATCTCAATATATAAAATAATCTGGGTGCTCTGAAGCACAGCAATAACTTTGGGTAGAAATTGACTTCTTTTGAAAAAAATTAAGCATGTTTCTTTTTTTTCCCAGTCACAACATAGTGTAGTTATAATGCATATAGTACATCAGAGTCTGACTTTCATAAGCGCTTAGGGACTTCCAGGGATTGGAAAAGGTGCTATATAAATACAATTTTTTTCTTTTTGCCCTCAAGCCAATAACAGTGAATTAAACAGAAGGCAGCCAATAAAAACACCCCTTGTAGGAATTTTGTTTGAGATGCTTGTAGCTTTCAGAAGGAATGTTTGCTATAAAAAGGTAGATGCTTGCTTCATATGATAAAAACATAGTTCTGTTATCAACAAAAATGTGTGCATTTCACAAACAACTACATCATTTTCTTTGAGCAGTGGAATGTATAAAAATCTTCCTTATAACATTTGTTCAGTGCTGGGAATGCATGTTGGATACCAATGTGAGCATAAAATGCTACCAGGTCAGGTATAATATATTCAATCCAAAGTTCTGCTGTACTGCAAGAGTGTACTTAACCCAACCTCAGAAGAGCAACCATAGTTGCATCCAAGTATGAATTTGTATGGAATCTGGGTCCAATGTAGTGTGCAGCAGTGGACTTATATACATGGAAGAAATTAACTTCACTTACAAAATATCTTGCATTACTTCAAGTCACTGTACCTTTTTAAAAAAATAACTAAATTGTGTATTTTGTTCTCAGCATCTCTAACCAACAGCTGTACCTTTTGTTAACATCCACATGCAGTGACATGATTACTAAATATTATACAGTTTTGTTACTTCTTTACTTGATGTGCTCACAAGTAACCCTCCCAGTCATCAATAAATTGAAACCCATCAGCTGAAAGCACAGGTTGATCTCTCCAACCTACCCATTTTCCAACATAGCCTTTGGAGCTTCATACTAAGGCTTTGTACACCACATCTCGTTTATACTTAGTCATTCATTGGCTGTTACGAATTTAGTAAGGTATAATATCTTGTTCACACTTATGTTACGACCGACCGTTCCAGTTAAAGCCCCCTATCAAAATATACGTTTCTGATTGTGGTGGGAAAACGCAGTTAATTCAATCCCATCCCTCCACAGATTGCCTAACATATCATTTTAAACTTTCCAAATAAAAGACCCAGCCAAATTGTACCATCTATTAACCCCCGAATGAAGCTAACCAAACCAGGTGTCTTTAAATCAACAAATTAACTGTTTAATTAGAAAAACTAAATTCTTCAAGACTACAAAGAGATAAACAACATTAAAAATAGAAAAGATTACAGTCCTTTCAAATTTACGCTCCTGCTGGATGTGAAACAGTCCAAGGTTGCTTGAAGTCCTCACAGCTGTCCAATGGGGAAAAATGGTTCTTCAACAGTAGAACAGTCCATAGTCTAACCCAGAAGTCAAAATTGTTGCTTTCCTTCTCCAGGGATGAATTTCTACAATTAACAACTTGCAAACACTTTTTAATGTATCAATTTAGCTTTAGAATTTTTGAGGGATAAAAGATTGTCACAGTCTAACTTCCTTTCCTTGAGTTTAAATGATCAGAGATCTCTGTTTTGGCTTGACTTTTAGAATTTTGACAGAATAATAAAGACTAAATTCTCTTCCTTCAGTTTAAATGGTCTGAGAGCACTCCTTTCAGGTGTTAACACACAGCTGTCTGTCTGTTTCATCTGTTAGAACAGACGGTTTTTCCACAATAAACCAGTTCAAAATTAAATTACAACAAATGTATCTCTCCATGCTCAGAGTGGCTGTATCCAAGGCAACGAGAATGCACCCTTTGAATTGCAGTCTCCCAGGACAACAAAAATGCATTCTTTGGCTCAGCTTCTGGAGCCTGCTGCCTTAAAGCAGTATGGCTCCTCTTCCCAGCCTTAAAGGCACACTGCATTCTTACAGAAAAAATAACTACAGGATATTAACATTTAACTAATGTTTGGCAATGAACAATTATTGTTTAACAGAGGTTGCTATTTAAGTAACTAGGCTTATATAACGTGTAATAATGGGCGTGGAGCTATCTGTATATTATACAAACCTGCTTATAAAAATAATTATAAGCAACTACTTAATATGAAAACACTCTGAAGATACATTAAAAATCAAACATGCCACCACTATAAAAAAATGAAATTAAAATTGAACATCTCAACATAGTGTTACGACCAGGTGAGAAAGGGGTGTAGGGTTCCCTCTCAGCCCTCACCTGGTCTTACTCTAACACGGTTGAATTTTAAACACACCGTTTTTTTTAAGCTTCCCCTTAGTGAATCCTTGTTCACTAACTTTCAATTATAAGGCAAAGAAACTAGCCAAACAGGTTTTCTTAGGTTTAAAGAAAAAAGGTTGAACTTTATTAAACTTAAACTCTAATTCGGTTAATGCCTACGGATAGATGACGCGCCCATGCTAGCTGCATGCGTGATACATACATGCAGATAGAGACAGAAAAGTGAATAAATAGTGGAAAAGTTGGAGGCAATATCTGAAGATGGTTTTGGTTACTGTTCTTTGAGCTCACTGTAAAGTCCTTGATTGTAGGAAGGTCTTGTTTTTCATTAGGGACCAGTATTCTTCTTTAACCTTGTTCGATGGAGGAGATTTTTCTCTTTTGAAGTTCATGTGTCCTCAGTGGGTCCAGAGGCTTGTGAGAAAGAGATGGGAGCAGACAGCAGAGGTCCTTTCACTCCAGGAGCAAACAATCTTTTTCAGTTCAAACTCTATGTACAATGCAGAAAAACCCAGGTTGCCAAGTGAGTTAGTCATATGACTAGCTGGTCTGACGTGTTTGTGTTTTCTCTTGTCTTAGGTGACCCTGGAATGTCTCTTCTTACACACAATACCTGGTGCTCGAAGTCCATTGTGGGTTAAATTGGAGAAGGGAATAGCCCTTTGTCCCTCCAAGCACTGTTCATATGCAAATGTTTTTTCCAGCCATAGCTGATCTGTTTAACAGATCATTTCCTCACTCCAGGAACAGTTTAAAATCAATGTTCATTTGACAAAATTAATATGCCTCATCCTTGGCAGGTGGGGGTCTGCATGACAATAGCCGAAAACCAGAGAGGAGGTCAGCCAGCCATCTCTGGGTTGCATGATGCGCGACAGCTTTTTCTTACGAAGGCAAAGTACCATCCTTCAACACCCGAACCATGATGTCCATGAATCTGTGCAGTTTGTTAACATCCACATGCAGTGAAACGATTACTGAATATCAGAGTTTTGTTATTTCTTTACTTGATGTGCTCACAAGTAACCCTCCCGGTCAGTAATGTATTTTTTAAGTTGTTATGACCAAGGCTGGAGGAGTGCACTGTCTTTCTCTAGTTCCACTTCTCCAAGGGTCACAACATATATTTAAATGTTCTACCCAGTTACCGATACAGCCAATCATACTCTTATTTTTATTTCACAATAAAAGCCACCAACCAGGTTTCTTTAATTAATTATAAAACAAGACTTATTCATTAAAGATGCAAAGCATTTACACAGATTGAAATATGAAAGGTCCATTCTAAATTAGCCCAACACACACACACACACACAGGTTAAAGAAAAAAAGAAAGTTTTCTCTGCAGAGATCTCTTTACAAAAAGACAAAATACTTTGGCCAAATACTTGTTAATTCTTGAAGGAAAAGGGTTAGATATGGAAGGATATCAGTTGTCCCTTTATTCTGGCATCCCATATACACATCGATGGCTGTCATCTCTCTTAGCATGCTTCCCCCAACTGACTCAAAGCAATATCCAAAACAAAACCAACTCGACCATAAATCTTGACGTCACTTTTCTGTAAACAACTCCTCCAGTCACCAAGGCTCCTGCTGTTTATTTAGCTTAAAACATGTGACATCCAGTAAGTGTATGTTTTTGAACAAAATCTCAAGTCCTTCCAGTGACCTTTTAAAAAAAAAACACATGTCCTGCATCTAAGGAATCTCTTTAGTCTTTCAAATGAATCCATTTCCACAATTTTTAAACACAAGTCCTCAAAACGTATTAAAAGTTGCATAACAAAGTTGAAACCCATCAGCTGAAAGCACAGGTTGATGTCTCCAACCTACCCTTTGGTGCTTCATACTAAGGCTTTGTACACCACATCTCATTTATACTTATTCATTCACTGGCTATTACAAATTTAGTATGGTACAATATCTTGTTCACACTTAAAACATTAATTGTTCATTGGTAAACATTAGTTAACAGAAGTTGCTATTGAAGCAACTAGCCTTATATAGCATGTGTTATATGTGTGGAAGAAATCTGTTATACCTACAAGACACCAGACTTTGAGTGTCAGAAGCACTTTAAAAATATTGTGTACATGCTCTCAGTATCTGTAACTGATAAATGTAATCTCTTGGCTAATAAAGGCTATGGAGCTGTCTGAGTATTATTATAAACGCGCTCAAACTATCTACAACAAAATTTTAAATACCTATTTGATAAAATGAAAGCAAACTACCAATAGGCATTAAACAACCTAACACCATTATAAAACCACCATCAAAATAATATTCAGTTAAAATATGCCTCCCAATACAACATGACTACTGCCAAGTATCCTGAGATACCACTAAGTGACCTTGCCATGCTGGGGTGCGGGGGGGGAATTTATACTCAAAACTTGTTTTTAAACTGGACCTGTAGGATGCAGTAGGTTGGAAAAGGAAGAAAAAGGGACAAATATAAAGATGTCATGCTTGCTCTCTTAATTGATGGCTGATGAGCCCCTGGTGCAAGCAAATATCTTGGTGTCTGTAAAAGACAGAATCAGGCACAAATGTGATGGCCCCTCATGACCAAATAATCCACCGACATTCAATTTCCAACCTTCAATAAGAAAGGTGATCAACACACTCCCTTGCTCTCATGCCCACATATCTGTCCTAAGCTTGCTGCAGTGTTGCAATGAACATCAACGCAAGTTCAAGGAACAGCATCTCATTTACTGATTAGGCACGCTACAGCCTACCGGACTGAACATTGAGTTCAATAATTTCAGAGCATGACAGGGCCACCCTTTTTTATTTTCACCGGGAAACAGTGAGATGGGAGCAAGGGCTAGCTGCTGTTGCTGCTGCCACCAGTCTGCCAGCATTCAGAAAGACAAATCGAGGTGTGACATCACAGGGAAGCAGGTAGGTGATTGGCTGGGTGAGACTTGGGCGCTACAAACAGCACGAGGGGAGAGAAGCGGCGAGGCACAGGGAGATAGAGCGAGAGTTCACTCAGAGAGCAAGAAACAGCAATAGTGCAGCGGAGCACAAAGAGCCCGGGTGAGAGAAAGACAAAAACACAGTGCGAGCAGAGCCAGGGAAAAATTGAAAAGTGACATCAGCGTGACATCACAACAACACAGCGAGCAAAGAAACAGAGAGCCGCCGGGGTGAGTATACAGGTAAGCTAGGTTAGTAACTAAAGTAAAGAGAAAGGTAAGGTCTACAGTTTTTTTTTACATAAGTACTGTTTTTTTAGGGAATCAAGGTCCCTAGTGTAAATAATCTAATTTTTGAGTAACTTAAGGGAGTAAATTAAGGGTAAGTCATGGCAGGGCAGCTCGGCAGCGTGGAGTGCACCTCCTGCACAATGTGGGAAGCCAGGGACACTTCCCACGTCCAGGGTGAACACGCATGCAGGAAACGTCTCCAGCTGCAGCTACTCGAAATCCGCATTTTGTATCTGGAGCGACGGCTGGGGACACAGTGGAGCATCCGCATCGTGGATAGCATGTACAGGGAGGTGATCACACCGTAGGTAAAGACTACTCAGGCAGAAAAGGAATGGGTGACCGCCAAGCAGAGTAAAAGAACTAGGCAGGTAGTGCAGGAGTCCCCTGGGTCTATCTCCCTCTCGAACAGATTTTCCACTTTGGATACCGTTGGGGAAGATAGATTCTCAGGGGAATGTAGTAAGAACCAAGTATGTGGCACCACGGGTGGCTCAGCTGCACAGGAGGGGAGGAAAGAGAGTCAGAGAGCTATAACGATAAGGGATTCTATCGTAAGGGGTACATATAGGCGTTTCTGCGGATGCAAACATGACTCCAGGATGGTATATTGCCTCCTTGGTGCTCGGCTCAAGGATGTCACAGAGCGGCTGCAGGACATTCTGAAGGGGGAGGGTGAACAGTCAGAGGTCGTGGTTCACATTGGTACCAACAACATAGGTAGAAAGAGGAATGAGGTCCTGCAACAAGAATTTAGGGAGCTAGGTAGCAAATCAAAAAGCAGGACCGCAAAGTTTGTAATCTCTGGATTACTCCCGGTGCCACATGCAAGTGAGTACAGGAATAGGAGGATAGACCAGATGAATGCGTGGCTGAAGAGATGGTGCAGGAAGGAGGGCTTTAGTTTCCTGGATCACTGGGTCTGTTTCGGGTAAAGTTGGGACCTGTGCAAGTCGGATGGGTTGCACCTGAACCAGAACGGGACCAGCATCTTTGCAGGGAGGTTTGCTACTGCTGTGGGGCAGGGGTGACGGGGGGGTGGTTTGAACTAATTTGGCAGGGGGAATGGGATACAGAGTGGAGGTACTGAAGGGTGTGATGCACAGCCAAATATAGAAGAGAAACTAAGTCAGTCTGGAAGGCAGAGCAAATACAAACCTGTTAAAGCACAAGCGAATAATGCAAGGCTGGACTGCATCTATTTTAACACAATCTTACAAGTAAGGCAGATGAATTGAGGGCATTGATTAACACATGGGAATATGATATTATTGCTATCACGGAGACATAGTTAAGGGAAGGGCAGGACTGGCAGCACAATATTCCACGATATAGAATCTTCAGGCGTGACGGGGGGAATATTGTGCTACCAGTCCTGCCCTTCCCTCAACCATGTCTCTGTGATAGCAATATCATTCAAAAAGGAATGAGCGAGTTCAGAGCCAACATGTTCCCGTAAAGGTGAAGGGTAGGGCCAATAATCCAGGGAACCCTGGATGTCAAGAGATGGAGGATTGGATAAGTAAAAAAAAAAGAGGCTTATGGCAGATTCAGAGGGCTGAAAACAGCAGAGACCCAAGAGGAATATAGAAAGTGTAGAGGGGTACTTAAAAAAGTAAATCGGAGAGCAAAGAGGGGTCATGAAAAAACACTGGCAGGCAAGTTAAAGGAAAATCCCAAGGTCTTTTATAAGTATATTAAGGGCAAGAGGATAATGAGGGAAAGACGAGGGCCCATTAAGGACCAAAGTGGCAATGTGTGCATGAAGCCAGAGGACGTGGGTGATGTTTTAAATGATTACTTTTCATCTGCGCTCACTATGGAGAAGGACGATGTAGATGTAGAGATCAGGGAGGGGGACTGTGATATACTTGAACAAATTACCATTGAAAGGGAGGAGGTATTAGAGGTTTTAGCGGGCTTAAAAGTGGATAAATCCCCAGGCCCAGCTGAGATGTATCCCAGGCTGCTATGTGAGGCAAGCGAGGAGATTGCAGGGGCACAGACACAAATTTTCAAATCCTCTCTGGCCACAGGAGAGGTGCCAGAGGACTGGAGGACAGCGAATGTGGTACCATTATTCAAGAAGGGATAAATCAGGTAATTACAGGCCAGTGAGTCTATCAGTGGTAGGGAAACTATTGGAAAAAATTCTGAGGGACAGGATTAATCTCCACTTGGAGAGACAAGGATTAATCAAGGATGGTCTAAATGGCTTTGTCGGGCGGGGTGGGGGGGGGAATCATGTCTAACAAACTGGATTGAATTTTTCAAGGAGGTGACTAGTTGTGTAGATGAGGGTAAAGCAGCTGATGTAGTCGACATGGACTTCAGTAAGGCTTTTGATACGGTCCCACATAGGAGAACAGTCAAGAAGGTAAGAGGCCATGGGATCCAGAGCAAGTTGGCAAATTGGATCCAAACTGGCTAAGTGGCAGGAGGCAGAGGGTGATGCTTTTGCGATTGGAAGCCTGTGAACCTTGCTGTTTGTAGTGTACATTAATAATTTAGACGTGAATATATGAGGCATGATCAGTAAGTTTGCAGATGACATGAAAATTGGTGGTATTGTAAATAGTGAGGAGGAAAACCTTAGATTACAGGACGATATGGATGGATTGGTAAAATGGGCAGAGCAGTGGCAAATGGAATTTAATCCTAAAAAGTGTGAGATGATGCATTTTTGGAGGACTAACAAGACAAGGGAATATTGCAACAGATGGTAGGACCCTAGAAAGTACGAGGGGCAGAGGGACCTTGGTGTGCTTGTCCACAGATCACTGTAGGCAGCAGCACAGGTAGATAAGGTGGTTAGGAAGGCATATGGGATACTTGCCTTTATTAGCCAAGGCACAGAATATAAGAGCAGGGAGGTTATGATGGAGCTGTATAAAACGCTAGTTGGGGCACAGCTGGAGTACGGTGTACAGTTCTGGTCGCCACACTATAGGAAGGGTGTGATTGCACTGGAGAGGGTGCAGAGGAGATTCACCTGGATGTTGCCTGAGCTGGAGCATTTCAGCTATGAAGAGAGAATTATGAGGAGCATAGATAGGAAGAAACTTTTTTCCCTTAGCAGAGGTGTCAATAACCAAGGGGCATAGATTTAAGGAAAGGGACAGGAGGTTTAGAGTGGATTTGAGGAACATCTTTTTCACCCAGAGGGTGGCTGGAATCTGGAATGCACTGCCTGAGGGGTGGTAGAGGCAGGAACTCTCAACACTTAATAAGTATTTAGATGAGCACTTGAAACACCAAAGAATATAAGGCTACGGGCCACGTGCTGGGAAACAGGATTAGAATAGATAGCTGTTTGATGGCCTGTGAGGACACGGTGGGTCGAAGGGCCTGTTTCTATGCTGTATAGCTATGATTCTATTTTTAGTCATTTTTTTCTTTTTTCTGTTTATTTTATTTTAGTTTGTTGCATCATTCGTTTTTTATTTTTACATGTTTGTGCTTTTGACCGTGACTGTTCATTTATCTGTCAATTTACACCTTCTCTGCACCAATGCTGTCTTTCAGCGCACCATTAACACACCCTTTGCCTTTTGTTCCATGACCTTATTGTCAGTTATTAGAATTAGAACATTACAGCGCAGTACAGGCCCTTCGGCCCTCGATGTTGTGCCGACCTGTGAAACCATCTGACCTACACTATTCCATTTTCATCCATATGTCTATCCAACGACCACTTAAATGCCCTTAAAGTTGGCGAGTCTACTACTGTTGCAGGCAGGGCGTTTCACACCCCTACTACTCTCTGTGTAAAGAAATTACCTCTGACATCTGTCCTATATCTATCACCCCTCAACTTAAAGCTATGTCCCCTCGTGTTTGCCATCACCATCCGAGGAAAAAGACTCTCACTATCCACCCTATCTAACCCTCTGATTATCTTATATGTCTCTATTAAGTCACCTCTCCTCCTCCTTCTCTCCAACGAAAACCTCAAGTCCCTCAGCCTTTCCTCGTAAGACCTTCCCTCCATACCAGGCAACATCCTAGTAAATCTCCTCTGCACCCTTTCCATAGCTTCCACATCCTTCCTATAATGCGGTGACCAGAACTGCACACAATACTCCAGGTGCGGTCTCACCAGAGTTTTGTACAGCTGCAGCATGACCTCGTGGCTCCAAAACTCGATCCCCCTACTAATAAAAGCTAACACACCATATGCCTTCTTAACAGCCCTATTAACCTGGGTAGCAACCTTCAGGGATTTATGTACCTGGATACCAAGATCTCTCTGCTCATCTACACTACCAAGAATCTTCCCATTAGCCCAGTACTCTGCATTCCTGTTACCCCTTCCAAAGTGAATCACCTCACACTTTTCCGCATTAAACTCCATTTGCCATCTCTCAGCCCAGCTCTGCAGCCTATCTATGTCCCTCTGTACCCTACAACATCCTTCGGCACTATCCACAACTCCACCTACCTTAGTGTCATCCGCAAATTTACTAACCCACCCTTCTACGCCCTCTTCCAGGTCATTTATAAAAATGACAAACAGCAGTGGCCCCAAAACAGATCCTTGCGGTACACCACTAGTAACTAAACTCCAGGATGAACATTTGCCATCAACCACCACCAGCTAGCCAATTTCTGATCCAAAGCTCTAAATCACCTTCAACCCCATACTTCCGTATTTTCTGCAATAGCCTACCATGGGGAACCTTATCAAACGCCTTACTGAAATCCATATACACCACATCCACTGCTTTACCGTCATCCACCTGTTTGGTCACCTTCTCGAAAAACTCAATACGGTTTGTGAGGCACGACCGACCCGTCACAAAACCGTGCTGACTATCGCTAATGAACTTATTCTTTTCAAGATGATTATAAATCCTGTCTCTTATAACCTTTTCCAACATTTTACCCACAACCGAAGTAAGGCTCACAGGTCTATAATTACCAGGGCTGTCTCTACTCCCCTTCTTGAACAAGGGGACATTTGCTATCCTCCAGTCTTCTGGCACTATTCCTGTCGACAATGACGACATAAAGATCAAGGACAAAGGCTCTGCAATCTCCTCCCTAGCTTCCCAGTGAATCCTAGGATAAATCCCATCTGGCCCAGGGGACTTATCTATTTTCACACTTTCCAAAATTGATAACACCTCCTCGTGAACCTCAATCCCATCTAGCTATTCTGTGACCCTCTGTTCTATCAAGACCTTCCCTTTTGTTATCTCTTGCACCACCCCGCTTTCTTTGCTTAGACATTCTTAACCTTTGCCAATTCTGATGACAGGTCACTGATCTGAAACGTTAACTCTGCTTCTCTCTCCACAGATGCTGCCAACCTGCTGAGTATTTCCAGCATATTTTTGTTTTCATTTCAGATTTCCAGCATCTGCAGTGTTTTGCTTTTATTATATATTATATAAGCAAGGTCATCAGTTTGACCAGATACTGGACGGCCAACAGTTCTGATGAAACTATACCTTACAGATACTAAAGGTGAGAGGGGAATAGTAGAAAATAAAGAGTATGGTCCTAGTTTTTGAAGTAAGCATATTAGGTTGAGTTGGGCCAGGTTTCATAAGGGGAAAAAAAGGCCTGAATGCCACACTGTCTGAACCAGCTTGGAACGACAATTACGACTCTAGCTGTTGTCCATTTCAAAAGTAAAATGGAACATTTTCTATCCAGTATTAACTCAGATACAGCACTGTCAGAAAGAGATTGCTACAGCTGAAGCAATTCGTTTCCCATTTTTTGGTATTCATAAAGTTTATTGATAATCAACAATGGACAGATTTGTGTGGTGCATCATGACCACTACGAACTGGAGTGATTTCCCAAATTCATTTGATTCTATTGATCGGATACATAATTGATCCTGGATGCAGAGATGTAAAAAGAAAATCAGTGTGCTAACCCACTATGGTTACCTTGCAACTTGAGTAGTCAAAATTTAAGTAAAGATGCAATTCAGTAAAGTTCATTGTTTGAGCAACTGGTAACATTAACCAGTTAATAATTAGTGAAACAAAAATTCAGGGGCTACAGCATTTGTGAAAATGTGAACTATTCAGAATTCCATTTTTGCACAAAAGAAAATATACTGAAATTCTATGGTTTAATTTTACTGACATTGTGCAGGAAGCTAAATGCGTATAAACATTACACCACACTCTCATTTTCCAGACTGCTTTTGTTTTCCAGCAATTTTCCCTCAACAGAAAATTACATACCCATCATCGTTATTCAACAAACCTCTTCCACCCCATAATCTCCACTGTCTGATGCCACTAATCTCACCAGTTTCTCCATGCTCTTTCCTCTTCAAGCAGTTTCAATCTAATGGAAACATCATTGTTCACTTAACATCAGGTTGCCAGCATCATTAGACAAGCAAAATGGCTAAGCCTGTAATAGAAGCAGTAAAATGCCACCTACTGCGGTCTTAAAAACAGCTGCAGAAAAAGCCAAGCATCACAAACATCATCTAGAGGTGTAATGAAACAGAAAAGTCAGATTTGAGGTTCTTTGTTTAGGATTAAAGTTACTTAAGTGCTTTTATAACTATAGTTCTGATTGCTCCATTTCCCATATCAGAGCTCCAAACTCCTTATTCAGAGTTCCGATGAAAGGGCATCAACCTGAAACGCTAACTGTTTCTCGCTCCAGACACTGCCAGCCTTGATTAGTTCCAGCATTTGTTTTTATTTTGGAATTCCACCAACCGAAGTATTTTGGCTTTTATTCTGATTTTTATTTTCGTGTAGTGCTGTGTATTTGTTCAGCTTTAAAGGGGAAGTACATAGGTCACATGTTTGATCCCTAATTCCTTTAATAGCTTCGCCAGAATAGATGAATGGAATCATCTTGACATAATAAATCCGGAATTAAGTCAACTTACGGGATACAAAAGCTAACTTTGACAATTTCAGGCCCGGGGTAATTTTAACTCCTGGGGTTTAATTACATTCCATCGGTCAGCTCTCTGCCTGAAATGAGTGGAAAATGGCAGCAAGCTGACAGGTGAGAGAGCAAGTTCACGTGGCCTGGAGGTAGCGCGCCACCAATAAAGGAAGACTCGCTGGCATACAGTTAAGTCACTGGGGTTGGTGGGCAGGGGTGTTCATTCGAGTCTTGCAGATGAAAGGGTGGGGGAGGGGTGGGGGGAGGTGGCAGGGAGAAAAAGGGTCCAAACTTTTCTTATGGTGCCTAGACAAACACTGTTTCTATAGGCCCCTGGAGAGACAAGTGTTTTACTTATCTAGGTTGCTTGCTGTCATCAGATCAAGTGTCACTGACCAGAGCAGCTGCCCGCTCAGGATAGGATTAAAATGTCATCGGCATTTACGCATGGGTTCTCACCTGCGTCTGGCACAACCTCAACTTGCACAAAACCAGTTGCATTAAGATCAGAAATACTGTGGGAAATGGAGCCATTCCATTTAACCGCTTTCTGCCCCCATTCCTGCTGAATGAGGAGAGTTAAAGTTTACCCCTAAATTTCAGCCAGTTTGTATGTTGATTTGAGGTGTCCAGGCAACAGTTGACATTGTTGCAGATGATGGGAGCAGAAAACAAGGCTGTGGGCCATAACAATAAAAAAAACAAGGGAAGGCTGATGAGGCCAGTTAGAATATTGTGTGTAGCTTAGGGTTCTCCATTATTCAAAGGATATTATATCCAAATAATGTACAGCATAATGATTAACTTCTAACTGCCTTCTGACATGATCCAGCAAGCCACTCAGTTGCATCAAACTGCTACAAATATTTTGAAGAATAAACTGAACAGACCACCCAGCATCAATCTAAGTACCAGATATGACATAGGCACACTCAGCCCAGCTAACCTTGCCAAGTCCTCCTCACTAACATCTGAGGACTTGTGCCAAAATTGGGAAAGCTGTTCTCACAGACCAATCAAGCAACAGCCTGACAGTCATACTCTCTGAACCATACCTTTCAAACAATGTCTCTGACTCCATCATCACCATCCCTGGGTCTGTCCTGTCCAACCAGCAGGCCAGACCCACCAGAGGTGAGGGCACAGTTGTGAGTGTGTGGCCCTGGGAGTCTCCAATGTTGATTCTAGATCCCATGAAGTATCAAGGCATCAGGTCAAACATGGGCAAGGAAAGCTCCTGCTGATTACCGCCAGGGTCAGCTGTGGCTCAGTTGGTAGCAATCTCACATGAGGCAGAAGGTTGTGGGTTCAAGTCTCACTCCAGGATGTGAGCACAAAAATCAAGGCCGACACTCCAGTGCCGTAATAAGGGAATGCTACACTGTCAGAGGTGCCGTCTTTCTGATGAGACGTTAAACCGAGGCCCTGTCTGCCTTCTCAAATGGATGCAAAACATCCCACGGTGCTATTAATTGAAGCAGGGGAGTTATCCCCAGCATCCTAGCCAATAGTTATTTTGCGAACATCACAAAAACCTTATCTGTCATAACACTGCTGTGTGTGGGAACTTGCTGTGCAAAAACTGGCAATGGTTCCTACATCACAAAAGTTACTACACTTCAAAAGTACTTAATTGCTGCAAAGCGCTTTGGCACATCCCATTGTCCCAACAGGCCCTATATAAATGCAATTTTTTTCATTACCAACTACTGCCTTCCCTCAGCCGATGAATCAGTACTTTGCCATGTTGAACAGTACTTGGAAGAGCACAGAGGATAGCAAGAGCACAGAATGTACTCAGGGTAGGTAGTGGACTTCAATATCACCACAACTGATTGAGCTACAGAGTCCAGAAGGATATATCTGCCTAACTGGGACTGCAGCAGGTGGTCAGAGAGCCAAGAGAGAAAAACCTACATGTCCTCGTCGTCACCAATCTACCTGTTGCAGATGCATCTATCTATGACAGTATTTGCAGGAGTGACTATTGCAAAGTCCAGTGGCGACGAAGTCCTGTCTTTGTACTGAGGACATGCTCCATTGTGCTGTAGGGCACTACAACAGTGCTAAATGGGAAAAATTCTGACCAGATGTAGCAGCTCAAAACTGGGCATCCCTGAGGCGCTGTGGGCCAACAGCAGAAGAATCTGTTAACCTCATGGCCTGGCATATCCCTCACTCCAAACATCATCATCAAAACAAACCCTAGTTCAAGAGAGGTGTTGGAGCAACACCAGCACCAGGCATACCTATAACCGAGGTGACGGACGGAAGAGGATCTACCAACATCCCATCCTAAATGACTGCAGAGCCCAGGAAGTCAGTGGAAACGGTAAGGCTAAAGCGTTTGCGATCGTCAGCCAGAAGAGCCTACTGGACGATCTATCTCAGTTTCCTCCTGAGGTCCCCAGCATAGGAACACGAGTAGACCATTCAGCTCCTCAAGCCTGCTCCACCATTCAATACGATCATGGCTGGTTATCCACTTCAATGCCTTTTACCCACATATTCCTTTATTTCATTGGTATTTAGAAATCGGTCAATCTCTACTTTAAACAGACTCAATGACTGAGCTTCCACAACCCTCTAGGGTAGAGAATTCCAAATGATTCACAACCCTCGGAGTAAAGAAACGTCTTCACATCTCTGTCCTAAGTGGCTTCCCCCTTATTTTGAAATTGTGTTCCCTGGTTCTAGACACCCCAACCAGGGGAAACATCTTACCTGTATCTACCATGTCTATCCCTTTAAGTATTTTGTAGCATTGCAGATGCCAGTTTTCAACCAATTTGATTCACTCCACACAATATCAAGAAACAGGTGAGCGCACTGGATACAGCAAAGGCTATGGGCCCTGACAACATCCTAACTGTAGTGCTGAAGACTGTGCACCAGAATGAGCCACACTTCTAGCCAAGCTGTTCTAGTATAGCTACAACACTGGCATCTACCCAATAAAGTGGATAAGGTTTGTCCTGTCCAAAAAAAGCAGGACAAATTCAATCCAGCCAATTACTACCTCATCAGTCTACTCTCAATCACAAAAGTGATGGAAAGCATGGTCAACAGCACTTACTCGCCAAAAATCTGCTCACTGATGCTCAGTTTGGCCAGGACCACTCAGCTCCAGACCTCATTAGCCTCAGTCCAAACATGGACAAAAGTGCTGAATTTCAGAGGGGAGGCGAGCGTGATTGCCCTAGACATCAAGGCAGGTTTTGACCAAGCATGGCATCAAGGAGTCAGAGTAAAACTCATCAATGGGAATCAGAAGAAAAACTCCCTACTAGCTGGAGTCATACTAGTTAGGTGGGTGGAAAAGTGGCACCTGGAGTTCAATCCGGAGAAGTGAGAGGTAATGCATTTGGGGAAGAAGGCAAGGGAACACACAAATGGTAAGATATTGGTAAGTGTAGAGGAACAGTGGGACCTTGGAGTGCAGATAAACAGATCCCAGAAGGTGGCTGGACAGGTAGATAAAGAAGCATATGGGATCCTTATATTCTATGCCTTGGCTAATAAATGCAAGAGCTGGGAGATTATGCTAAAACTGTATAAAACACTAGTCAGGCCACAGCTGGAGTACACCGAGCAGTTCTGGTCACCACACTATAGGAAAGATATGAGAGCACTAGAGGGGGTACAGAGGAGATTTACAAGGATGTCGTCTAGACTGGAGAATTTTAGTTGTGAGGAAAGATTGGATAGGATAGGGTTGTTTTCTTTGGAACAGAGGAGGCTGATGGGAGACCTAATTGAAATGTATAAAATTATGAGGGATCTAGAGAGAGAGAGTGGATAGGAAGGCCTTATTCCCCTTGCTTTTGGGGTCCATAAGCAGGCAGCACAGAATTAGGGTAAGAGATAGGAGGTTTAGAGGGGATTGGAGGGAAAAGTTTTTCACTCGGAGGGTGGTGGGGATCTGGAACTCACTGCCTGAAAAGGATGGCAGAGGCAGAAACCTCAACATTTTAAAAGGACTTGGATATGCACTTGAATTGTTGTAACCTACAAGGCTACAGACCAACCATAGAAAGTGGGATTAGGCTGGATGGCTACTTGTCAGCCAGTGCAGTCAAGATGGGCCGATTGGCCTCCTTCCATGCTGTAAATTTTTATGATTTTATGATTCATACCTACGGAAGATAGTTGTAGTTGTTGGAGGCCTAACATCTCAGCCCCAGAATATTGCTGCAGGAGTTCCTCCAGGCAATTTCTGTAATATTACTTGTTCCTTTGATATGTGAACTACTATAAGATTCAGGACTACAAGTAATATCCAAAGAAAATGTGGATTATAACTTTGCGTAATATTAATATATAACACACACACACAGTACTGCACAAGCCACATCTAAACACATCTGACTGTCAGGCTACACCCACAACTCCCTGATCATGTGAAGTCACATCACTTCCTTCAGTGATCTTCACTTTCAGCTTAAGGTGGTCCTAAGGTCATCCCACAATGGTGTCCAAGGCCCAACCATCTTCAGCTGCTTCATGAATGACCTTCCCTCTATCATAAGGTCAGAAGGATGCTCACTCATGATTGCAGTGTTCAGCTCCATTTGCAACTCTTCACATAATGAAGCAGTCCATGCTAGCTTGCACCAAGACCTGGACAACATTCAGGTTTGAGCTGATAAATGGCAAGTAACATATGCAATCAAGTGCCAGGCAACGACCATCTAACCACATCCCCTTGACATCCAACATCATTATCACTGAATTCCCCATCATTGACATCCTGGGGATCACCATTGACAAGCCACATAAATACCATGGCTACAAGAGCAAGTCAGAGGCTGTGTATTCTGTGGCAACTAACTTGCCTCCTGACTCCCCAAAGTCTGATCAACAACTACAAGGTACAAGTCAAGAGGGTGATGAATATTCCCCACTTGCATGGATGAGTGCAGCTCCAACAAGCTCGACACAGTCTAGGACAAAGCTGCCCACTTAACTGGCACCCTACCCAGCACCTTAAATGGTCACTCCCTCCATCACCAGCGCTCTGCGGCAGTAGCATGTATAATACAACAACTTGCCAAGGTTCCTTTGACAGGACTTACACCAAACCCTCAATCTCTACAACTTACCAAGAGAAAGGTAGCAGGCAAATGGGAACATCGCCACCTGCAAGTTCCCCTCAAGTCACAGGCCATCCTGACTCGGAACAAAAGCATCGTTCCTTCATAGTCACTGGGTCAAAATCCTGGAACTCCATCCCCAACAGCATTGTGAGTATACCTACACCACACAGACAGCAGTAGTTCAAAAAGGCAACTCATCCATCACCTTCTCGAGGGCAATTAGGGCTGGGCAAAAAAATTTTGCCCTTGCCAACAATGCCCACAGCCTATGCACAAATTAAAAAAGGTTCACCAGTATGATGCCTGGAACGGGAACTGTTGATTATGGGGAGAGATGGAAGATACTGCAGGTAATTCTTGGTCCAAGGCGTGACTACTTTTCACATTCAGGCCTCATTCCCATACCTTTCACTAGCTGGTCACACATTTCAAGCTGCTTGCAGATCAAAAAATCCAGCATCTCCAGTGTGAAGCCAAGGTGATGCAGATAAACGACAGGGGAAGGGTGTAAGGGAAGCAATCTCTGAGAAGCAGTGGGTTGGGCATCTTGAAGATTTATTTTTGAGGAGGAAGAACAAGGATGCTCATTCCTGATCCTCAGAAATCACTTAAAATGTATCTATTTTTGAGCAGCTTTCAACTGCCTCCAAGAATCACTGGTTAGTCAGCTCATTTCATACATGAAAACTGTTAGCACCCTGCAACAACTTCATACCCTGATTTAAGTACTGATGTAAAGCTCCTACCTGTTTTGACATTTTCATGGCCTGTTTGAAAATTAACTCAGCAGGCAATCGGCAGCCAATGGACTGGAGTCTGTTACATTTTCTGTCTGCCGACTGCCCTGATTTTTCAGTTTGTACAAGGTGGTAGGACACAAATCGTCCCACTGTGACGATATCCACTGGACCAGAGAAGGCAAAGGGGATTTAATAGAGATTTTTTATTTTAAAATTATGAAGTGTTTTGGATACAGAAAGACCACTTCCAATGGTTGGGAAGTCAATAATGAAAAGACATCAGTCTAAAATTGCCAAAAAATTAGGAGATAGGTTGGTAGAAATACTTTGCCATAGGAACTGGATGAGGAAATGACCATTTAATCTTTTAAGGGAATACTAGATAAACATCTGAAGCAAAGGACAGAGCTACAGGAAGAGCACAGATCAGTGGAATGAGTTTTGGACAGCATGCGCAAAGAACTGGCACAGACACAATAGACCAAATGGTTTACGTTGAGCTGTAAACTTTATATAACCAGAACAAGAGGTCAAGGGTGAAAGTTTCTAAACGAGTCAATATTCTTAGCCGATTATGTTTTCCAACCTTGGATAAGAAATCCTAATTGCATGAGGTGTAACATATGGAAAAATTATACTTTTAGCAGTTACTGAGTTACTGAGATAATACTCTGTTATTTAATTTGTTTTTAAATTCAGAACTTTATATCTAAAAAAATCTTTTCAAATTTCCTTAAACGAGTGTATTGGATGTTTGCACTAGACAACAGCCATATTTAAACTACCTGTTTATTAGTTTGTTCAGATGAGGAAAATAACTTAGAACAGAATATACCTTTAAGATCAATCAAAAAACTATTTAAAAGAAACAATGTTGATCATTTATATGGTAAACATCTGTATTCTCAAAATAGCCATGAAAAGTCCAGTCATGTCCTATATAGGTTATGCACTGAAGACATTTTTTCCGCCCCCACTGCTCCCCAAATTTCCTCCGCTCATTACTATTGGAAACAATTCCATAGATACTAGCAGTCCTTCTGTACATCGCCCAAAATGGCCACACGCCAGGTACAAGCAGGGCGGCCACGGATGTAATCTAGATGCTTTAACCACATGACTACCAACCATCCACCCCAACCCTCCAGCAACAAGTCGGCAGACACATCCATCTCACAGCGCACCACTTCCCCACATCAACTGAAAAGCTAACAGTTTCCTCATTAACCAATCAGGTGATTCTTGACAGCTGATCAAAAAGCCTTTTTATCCTCTATCGCCAGTATTTTTATAATTACTAAATGAAAGTGTTCAAAGAAAACAATTTTTAATGCCCCAGTGAATTTTCTTCCGGGCTGCTTGCAGCAGAATAGATATGAATCATAAATTCCTAGTCTCCAGTCTTGAGTTCTGATGAAAGGTCATCGATCTGAAATGTTAACTCCTGCTGAGTATTTCCAACACTTTGTTTTTATTTCAATTTCCAACATCTGCAGTATTTTGCTTCTAATTTTGACCACACCTGACATCCAGTGCTTCAGTGACTGGAGACCAGCGCTGGAAATTCAGAACAATTCTTTCCCCTCCTTCTTAACATGGGCATTAAGGTCGTTTGTAGCACTCCACTGCTGCCTTGAATATGATTGTTTATACCAGAAAAGATTTGGCATAAAATGTATGTATGTTAGGTGACCAAGTGACACAAGCTGAAGCCGAACTCAGAACCTTTCCCAATGCATTTAGAAAAATATTGCACTCAATCGGTACTCCAGCATTCCTTAATAAATCATCCTTTCCAAAGCGACAACAGCCAAAGTTTGAGCCTCCAGCTCTCTTCCGGACAGAAGATTACTTCCCAGTGCAGAACTCTCAGCCAAGTAAACGATGACACTGAAAGAACAGCAGCACAAAAGGAGGAATCTAATTGCCTAAACCTACCAAAAGCACTAAATCAGTAATTTTCAGACAATAATGAACCAATGTTCAAATCCTCACGGAACAGGCTAACGTTCAAACCCTCATGGAACAAGCCAACGCTCTTGCCTTCCTTTTGAATCTCGAAAGATTCTGGCAGCACACAACAGGAGTAATTGTAAAGCACCTTTCAACTGAACTGCCAAAAATAAATAAGCTTAATTTCATTTTTTATTTTTAAAATTAGTTGAAAATGTCGATCTAGTTTTAACTTCAGTGGTTGTTTCCTGTTAATTAGTACGGAGTTGTGATTTAACAAGCTAAAATCTTATTCTTGATCTATTCTTTTACTGATAAATCTAGTATGGCCAGCACTATGAACAAATTATGGATAAATTCAGAACACCTCTGATAGCATTTAAGTACAAAAATTGAGCCCATGACTCCAACCACCCTGGCCACTATGATGCTGAACCAGACTGTTTCAACATTGGCATTCTATTTGAAACAGATGATCTTCCAAACCCACATACACTTCACCACAAAACTGCCTTACTTCCACCTCCATTACATTAGCCATCTTCGCCCTGACTCAACTCATCTGCTGCTGAAACACTCATTAATGCCTTTGTCACCTCTAGACGCAACTATTCCCATGCTCACCTGGCTATCCTCCCACTTTATACTTCCCATACCAAGTCCTGTTCACCCATCACCCGTGCTTGCTGACCTGCACCAGCTCCCGATCCAGCAATGCCTCGATTTTAAATTCTCATCCTTTCTTTTAAATCCCTCCATGGCCTTGCGCCTCCCAATCTCTAACTTGCTTCAGCCCTACAAATCTGAGTTATCTCTGCACTCCTTCAATCCTGGCCTCTTGCGCACCCCATCCCTCTATCAATGGCAACCGTGCCTTCAGCTGTCTGGGCCTTAAGCTCGGTCATTCCCTCTTTAAACCTCTCCATTCCCTCAGCTCCTTTAAGATGCTCTTTAAACCCTGCACTAATGCCTTGGTGACTCAGGGTCAAACTTTGTCAAAATTCCTGTGAAGAACTTTGGGCTATTCTTATACAGGATTGGGACAGGCCAAGTTGCAAGGTAATGAAATAAAAGCAAAATACTGCAGATGCTACAAATCTGAAATAAAAACAGAAAATGCTGGAAATACTCAGCTGATGAAAGGTCACAGACCTGAAACGTTAATTTTGTTTCCCTCTCCACAGATGCTGCCAGACCTGAATATTTCCAACACTTTCTGTTTTTATTCCAAGTTGTTAGGTCCCAGGCAGTGACAATATATAAATTCTGAAAAACAACCGAGGTACAATTAGACTACTGGGTGTATTCTATAGGCCACCAAATAGCGGGACAGATATGCAGGAGGAAATGTGTAAGGAAACTGGAGGGGTGCAAAAACTATAGAGTAGTTATAATGGAGGGCTTTAATTATCCTAGTCTAGACTGGGATAGTAATACAGTAAAGGGTGAGGGGGGACAGAAAGAGTTTCTGAAGTGTATTCAGGAAGATTTTCTACATCAATATGTTTCCAGTGCAATGAAGGAGGCATTGCTAGATCTGGTTCTAAGGAATGAGATGGGATAGGTGGATAAAATATCAGTAGGGGAACATTGAGGGGACAGTGATCATAGTATCATAAGATTTAGGTTAGCTATGGAAAATAACAAAGAGCAATCCAGAGTAAAAATAATTAATTCGGGGAGAGCTAATTTCAGTGGGGTGAGAACACACCTGCCCAGGCTAACTGGAATCAAATATTGGGAGGCAAAACTGTAATGGAACAAGGGCCGTCTTTAAAGAAGAGATAGGGAGGGTAATGTGGTTGATGCGGTGCACATGGACTTCCAAAAGGCATTTGATAATGTGCCACATAACAAGCTTATCAGCAAAGTCGAAGCCCATGGAACACAGAGGTAAATGGCAGCATTGACACAAGGTTGGCTGAGTGAGGTAGTAGTAGTGAACAGTTGTCTTTCAGACTAGAGAAAGATTATATAGTGAGGTTCCCCAGGAAATGGTATTAGGACCACTACTTTTCTTGATCTATATTCATGACTCGGACTTGGGTGTGCCGGGCACAATTTAAAATTTGCAAATGATACAAAACTGGGAAGTATTGTGAATCGTGTGAATACTGATAGACTTTAAGAGGATATAGGCTGATGGAATATTGGAGGGGGGGGGGGTGGAAAATAGAGGGGTGAAGAGGGAGACATGTGGCAGATAATATTTAATGCAGAGAAGCATGAAATGATAAATTTTGGCAAGAATGAGCAGAGGCAATATAAAATAACGGATACAATTCTAAAAGGGTTGCAGTAGCAGAGGGACCTGGGGATATATCTGCACAAATCGTTGAAGGTGGCAGGGCAGGCTTAGAAAGGATTTAACAAGACATACAAGTACCTCGGCTGTATAAATAAAGGCATAGAATATAAAATCAAGGAAGTTATGGTGAACCTTTATAAAACACTGGTTCAGCCTCAACTAGAGTAGCATGTCCAATTCTGAACACCGCACTTTTGCAAGGATGTGAAGGCATCAGAGAGGATACAGAAACGATTTATGAATGGTTCCAGGAGTGAGAACTTCAGTTACGTGGACAGATTGGAGAAGCTGGGTCTGTTCTCCTTAGAGAAAGTTGAGAGGCAATTCGATGGAGGTGCCCAAAATCATGAGGGGTTTGGACACGAGATAAATTGTTCCCATTGATGGAAGGGTCGAGAACCAGAGTACAGCAATTTAAGGTGATTAGCAATACAAGAAACAGAGGGAACAGGAGGAAAAACTTTTTTTTTAAATGCAGGTTGGCTGGAATGCACTGCCTGGAAGTGTGGTGGAGGTAAATTCAATCATAGCTTTCAAAAGGGAATTGGATTATTATCTGAAGAGAAAAATTTTACAGAGCCACATGGAAAAGGCGTGTGAGAGTGGGACTAGCAGAATTGCCCTTGCAGAGAGCCAGCGTGGACACAACGGGCCAAATGGCCTCCTTTTGTGCTGTAACCATTCTATGAAAGGTCATTTACCTGAAACGTTAACCATTTCTCTCCAGAAGCTGCCTAATCTGCTAAACGTTTCCAGCAATTTTTGTTTTTATTTCAGATTTCCAGCATCCGCAGTATTTTGCTTTAGCGATAAAAATTTATCATCTAAGTGGGTTTGGGCTGGTGCCACAGGGCCCCCATGCAGCACACAAAAAAATACAAACGGACTGAGAACTCTCTCACTAGGGTCACAATAGCATTGGGACAGCTATAAGTATGTGACTGTGGTGCCCCTTTCAGAAGGGACACTTAGTTGCTTGTTACTAACAACCACCTGGTTGGTCCAAAAAATAAGAGGTATAAATATCTGACTTTAGCTGGGAAATTTCAAAGCAGACTGTGATCAGTTCAGTATCAAAGGTGGAGGTGCAAAGTCCCAAGTATGCGATTACATTTATTGGGGTAGAATCTGCAGAGTGCATAGGTGAGGCTTGAGAGAAAAAATTTGTCCTAAAATTTACACCAGGTTCGAAAGGGAAAAAAGTCACACTATTAGAATTTGAACATAAAAACGTATAAAAATGCCACATATTTTGTAAAACTGGCAAATTTACTTGAACTGGCAACTGAAAAACTGCAACAAGACAGAGCAAATAGAGCACTTTGCAAAGCAAAAATGGCTAGGAAACAGAGGAACTGCCACAGTGCTAACCAGTGGAAGGAGGCCTATATTGCTGCACATGGTTTTTGGCATAGGGAATTCCCATCGTCGATGCTGATCTTGAATGATGACATAAAAGCTTTACTCAAAAATCAAGTCAAGTATGCCAAGTGCAAGGTTTTTAATACTTTATAATGTTGAAGAACAGTAGGTTTAGAGACTGCCTGCTTGAACAGGGCTGACTTGATAGTCAAGCAGTTCAAGCAATATAGATCCTTTAGGAACAGAAATCAAGGCTAAATAATGTGCCAGCTTTCAATACTGCCATTTATATAGTGTTGCATGAATGACAGCATTGAATGACTTACATTAAGCTAACAGAAAATGCCAAAATAATCCTACTGGCTATTACATTTATTTTATGCAGAGTCAAAGTGTAAAGTTTAAAGAAAACTATTCTAACAATTGGCACTAGTTAGAGATGTGCAGTCCAAGGAATTGAAGGAAAAACCTTTCCATTCTTTGAAAGCAGCATAATTTGCATGCCTTCTTACAAATTTACAGAGCCAGTTAATAACATTTACCACATCATGTGCAACAGGTTAAATTCTGATCTCCATGTATAATCATATACATTATTTATACAAGCAAATAAATATCCCTTTTGTTAAAAACTCTTGTAACATTTAGGAATAATGCTAAATTAGATTAGGAAATTATAAAACACTTCCATAATTTGTTTGCGAAAATTGAATCCATTAAATTAAATGCTTTCGACATAAGCATCCACTTAGTCGGATCTCAAAACTCCAGTAGTCACAATGGAGCAGGATGGCATAAAGTGCTTCTTCTCCCCGCTACCAAAACCACCCCCAACTGATGGGCTTTAAAAAGTGAAAACACAGAATATACTGTAACACTGATTAAATATTAAATGCACTTCCACCAGCTCAATCGTTTAAGCCAACTCAGAAGAATAAAGCCCATTGTGCCAACCGAATTGTACAAAAGTTTATTCCAGCAGACTTAAGAACATTATGTGCTCCAAAGAAACCAGATAACGGCATTAAAAGTGAAGGTACAGACCGTAATGCTGTATCTATATATATACTTCAGAGTTTTAGCATATGCCAGTACTGCATATTATACCTGTAACATAATGTAGCTCATTTGGAATCTGTAGCATTACTAAAGTATCCATGTGTAAGATTATCAATTCATTGTCACCTCATATTGTGGCATTTTACTTTATATACTAAACATTCCTGGTGAACAAATTTAATGTTACTTTTATGAACTCCAAATCAAAATTTATCTGCAAGAACATTTTTAATAAAATTAATTGCACAGTCTATTAAATAGTTTTTTTTTACCATTTGGGTTTGAATAATAAAGACAAACTTTGGGTGGGCCACCCACCCTTCCCTGAAATTCAGGTGGTGCCCCTCCTCGAAGAGGAAGCACTTCTGGTGAGGTTGGCCACCCAGTAGCCGATTAGAAATTAGGACCCTTCCATATCCATTTGCCAATTACAAAACTGAATCGCTGTACTATGCATGTTCGCTGCCGTCTCAGTGAATAAGTGTGCTCTTGACTTTAAAAAAGCTACAGGACAGCAGCAGTTCAATTCTAGTTGTGCCCAGAATTACCTTTCCTAAAAAGGGCCTCTTCAAGGTTTCTTTCTTGATCCAGTAAGCATTACTTTATAAACATTAAAATCTATCTTTAACTCTTCTTGCTTCATTATTAAGTCCTAAGGCTCCACAATTTGCTCCATACTCTGCTTAAGAACAGATTTCACAACCCTATACATACAGACTACATCTTTATTGATTACTAGCACTGAATCTACTTCACCGTGATGGTCAGCTGTTTTGCAGTTATTTCACTCCCACCTGGAGCACTGGGAATTATTTCAGTATTTACTTTACACTCAATCTATGCATAATGTACATAAGGTAATGAAGAAAGAAACTAAATATATGGGGAAATTCAAATTACTGTTTTTTTTTTAAAAAGTGTTTTCTTTAATATTCCTCAATGAAGCTGCTCCACAGAATTGTTACAGCGCAGGAGGTGGCATTTGGCCCATCAAGTCCATACTGGCTTTCTGAAAGAGCAATTGCCTCAATCCCATTCCCCTGCCTTCTTTTCATATAACTGGAATTCCCTTTTGAATGCTTCAATTGAATCTGCCACTTTCTCAGGCAGCGCATTCCAGACCTTAACCATATGCTGCGTGAAAAAGTTTTTCCTCATGTCACTTTTGCTTCTCTTACCAAATACTTTAAATCTCGGCCCTCTCGTTCGCAATCCTTTCACGAGTGGGAACAGTTTCTCTCTATCTATTCTGTCCAGACCCCTCATATGATTTTGAATACCTGAATCAAATTACGTCAGCCTTCTCTTCTCCAAGGAAAACAGTCCCAACTTCTTCAATCTATCTTCATAACTGAAAATCCTCATCCCTGGAACCATTCTCGTGAATCTCCTCAGTACTCTCTCCAGTGCCTCTACTCTTTCCACCCTCACTTCCCTCAGTATCCTTGGATGCATTTCATCCAACCCTGATGCTTTATCCACTTGAAGTTCAGACAGCCTATCTAATACTTCCTCTATCAATTTTAAACCCCTCTGTCAGACTTACCTCCTCTTTCAACATTGCCTGGGTTGCATCTTCCCTTGGTAAAGACAGATGCAAAATATTCATTTAATACCTCAGCTATGCCTCTGCCTCCATGTGTAAATCCCCTTTCTGGTCCCTAATCAGCCCCATTCCTCCTTTTAACACCCTTTTACGAGTTATATGCCTATAGAAAACTTTGGGATTTCCTTTAATGCTAGCTGTCAGTCTCTTCTCCTGCTCTCGCTTTGCTTCTTTTATTTGCTTTTTCACTTCCCTTCTGGACCTTCTATATTCAGCCTGGTTCTCGATAGTGTTTTCTACCTGGATCTGTCATGAGCACACTTTTTCTTCTTTATCGTAATCTCTATTGCTTTTGTCATCCAGGGAGCTCTGGATTTGTTTGCTCTACTTTTTCCCTTCGAGGGAACATACCTTGACTGTGCCCGAACTCTCTTTTCTATCTCTACCAGTTTTCCTGTCAGCTTTTGTCTCCAATTTAATCGCCCCTGCTCCGTTCCCTAAATGATCTCCTGCTGGTATTTGATCCACTTGGCCCACCTCATTCCCAGGTCTAGCTGTGTCTCCTTTCTTGTTGGACTGTTGTAGCCACAACATCATATTTCCACATGACAATCTGCACTTGTACCTCACCAGTCACCATCACAACACTTCTTGCCCTGCTCTCAAACACTGACTCCTTTGTTATGGTGACGTATGCATATCATTCAGCTTCTAACTGGCCTTTGCTATCAACAATAAATGCTTGTATTTTACATAGTGGAGTCTCTTGGATGTGCTCAGTGGTGTACTTAGGCTAATGCTCATGTGGCCAATAATCAAAATGTTTTCCAGTAAACTTGCAAGCCTTTTAAAGTTTGTCACTATACCTTCTGAACACTACTTTTGTTTTTGGCACCACAGATCAGGTGCAAAAGGTGTGAGAAGGCACTTGAACTCCCTCTCAAATTCTAAGTTATTAAACAATTACCTCAAGTTGCCTCCTTCTCAATTAGCTGCAGAAGGTTAGACCTCAAAATGCACATTACGTTATTACACATATTGGGCTAAATTCTTATGAGCCTCTTGCAGGTCCTGATGGCGGACCCAGAAGCAGTCGCCATTGCTGCATGCAACGTGTGCGGCCAGCCAACCGCAATCATGCGGCGTCTGGCCACTTAACATATTGTAGGCGTGGGTCCTATTCAATGGCATGACGGGGGAAGGCTCCCAGGTGCTGACTGCGATGTCAGTGTCAGATGACTATCGCAGGTGCTGACACCATTTTTAAAACACTGCCAGCCTTGCTTGTGTTTTTCAGTGAGACAGTGAACCTGGAGTGTTGCTGCGCCCCTCTGACGGTATTTTGAACTCCTGGACCACCCCCCCTGCATCACTGCTGTTGCTGTCTGCTGGGACTGCAACTCCTGGACCCCACTTCACCAGGACTGCCGATGGATCGTGAGCGAACTGGACCGTGTCAGAGGCAAGACAGAAGGTGGCCCCAAGGTTCAGTGATGATCTTCCTCCACACTGCAAGGGAAAGGCAGGAAGCCCTATATCCATGGGATGGCAAGAGATCCTGCCACCTGACCAAGCAAGCCTGGATGGAGCTCGCACAGGAGGTCAGCAGCCGTGGGACCAACCCCCTCCACAACCCAACACCCCAGAACTGGATTCAGTACTGCAAGAGGGTCAATTACCCCCTTCACTCCTCCAAAGTGAGTCCTCCAAACCTTGCTCCTCTTTGGGACTTGCATGTGGCTACACCGTCACAATAGTGGAACCTTTGGTAAGCATCTCAGATGTGCCAGAGCATGTGGTGAAGCTTGGCACTAGGCATGGAATCAAGAGAGAAAGCAACAGGCGGAATACAGCGAAGTGAGTCTACTGAGTTCACCTTGAAAGGCCATCATTGTGGATGGAACCAAATAGGTATGAGATTATCTCTTGCCTCCCTTGCCCATCTCTCAATGGCCCTGGTCTCCAGCGCAAAGGAATTAATGTTCAGTGGTGCCTGCTCATCAGCCTCCTCCACGTCGGATGAGGACCAGGGATCAAACATGTCCTCTTCATGCAAGGCCTCCTCCATCTGCAAAGCTAGTTTGTGCACAGCAGACCACCACGATATGTGAGACCCTCATTAGGGTATACTGCCGAGCTCCACTGGATCGTTCGAGGCATCGGAATCTCATCTTCAGCAGCCCAAAGGCCTAGTCGATGGTCGCTCAGGTGGTGCCATGGCAAGTGCTGTACCTCTCCTCTGCTGCTGTGTAAGGGTTCCTCACAGGCATCAGTAGCCATGTCTTCAATAGTCCCCAAGAATCCATCCCTGAAGGCAAGTGGGGATCCTGAAAAGCTGTGGCACCTGGCACTGTCGAAACATGTACTTATTGTGGCTGCTTCCCGGAAACCAGACACACACCTACAGAAAATGCTTTTGGTGGTCGCAGACCAGTTGAACATGGATTGAATGGAAGCCCTTCCTGTTGATAAAAGTAGCTGCCTGCTCTGTGGGAGCCCTAATGGCCACATGCATGCAGTCGATAGGGGAAATCCAGCGATGGCCCTGAACCCGATGACCCTCTCCACTTGTCTGTCATGGTTGGTCCGATAACACACAGTCGCCGGTCCACTTTTAACAGGTCATTGGTCATCTCCTTGATGCAGCGATGGGTTGTTGCCTGGGAGACCTCGCATGTACCCGGTGGATTCCTGGAAAGAGCCAGACGCATTGAAGTTGATTGTCATAGTGATCTTCAAGACCACGGGCATTTGAATGTCATGGTGATCTTCAGGGCCACGAGCACTAGGTGTCCAAAGCCCATGGGACGCAATTCGTCCTGCAGCATGGCACATAAGTCAGCAACTGCCTCCCTAGAGATCCGTAGTCTTCGCTACCAATGCCGCTCAAGCATTTGGAGGTAGCTGAGGAGAGTCCGGTACACTCCTCGGCGCAGGTTAGCCCTTCGCTGTGTGGCTGGCTGCTGCCACTCTTTTTTTTGGATTGGAAAAGCGCTAATGTGACGCCCCTGTTCAAGAAGGGGGGGGGGGGAAAAGAGAGAAAAAAAAGCAGGAAACTATAGGCCAGTTAGCCTAACATCGGTCGTTAGGAAAATGCTACAGTCCATTATTAAGGAAGAAATAGCATGACATTTAGAAAAGCTGAACACAAACGGAGTCAACATGGTTTTGTGAAAGGGAAATCATGTTTGACAAAGTCGCTAGAATTCTTTGAGGATATAACAAGCAGAGTTGATAAAGGGAAACCGGTAGATGTAGTGTATTTGGATTTCCAGAAGGCATTTGATAAGGTGTCACATAAAAGATTATTGTACAAGATATGAGCTCACGGTATTGGGGGTAATTTATTAGCATGGACTGAGGATTGGTTAACACACAGAAGACAGAGAGTTGGGATTAATGGGTCTTTTTCAGGTTTAAAAGACATAACTAGTGGACTGCCACGAGGATCAGTCCTCGGGCCTCAATTATTTACTACCCATATTAATGACTTGGAGGAGGGGGTGCAATATATCCAAATTTGCTGACGAAACAAAATAGGTGGGAGGGCATGTTGTGATGAGGACATAAGGAATCTGCAAGGGGATATAGATAGGTTGAGTGCGTGGGCAAAAACTTGGCAGATGGAGTTTAATGTAGGAAAGTGAGGTCATGCACTTTGGAAGGAAGAATCAAAAGGCAGACTATTATTTAAATAAAGACTCTAAAAAAAGTGCAGTACAGAGGGATCTGGGTATTCTTGTGCATGAAACACAAAAGGTTAGCGTGCAGGTGCAGCAAGTAATTAAGACGGCAAATGGAATTTTGGCCTTCATTGCTAGGGGGTTGGAGTTTAAAAATAGGGAAGTCTTGTTGCAACTGTACAGGGTGTTGGTGAGGACGTGCCTGGAGTACCGTGTACAGTTTTGGTCCCCGTATTTAAGAAAGGATATACTGGCATTGGAAGCAGTTCAAAAGAGATTCACTAGACTGATTCCTGGGATGAAGGGGTTGACTTATCAAGAACGACGAAACAGGTTAGGCCTTTATTCATTAGAGTTTATAAGAATCTTATGTGTTCTTATTGAAACATACAAGATTCTGAGGGGGCTTGACAGGGTAGATGTTGAGAAGATGTTTCCACTAGTGGGGGAACCTCAAACTAGGCGACATAGTTACAGAATAAGGGAACACTCGTTTAAAACTGAGATGCGAAGGGATTTCTTCTCTGAGGGTAGTGAATGTCTGGAATTCTCTACCCCAGAGAGTTGTGGAGGCTAGATCACTGAAAGTATTTAATTAAAGAGGTAGATAGATTTTTTAAATATTGGGGAGTTGAGGGCTATCAAGAGCTGGCACGAAAGAGGAGTTGAGGTCTGGGGTAGATCAGCCATGATCTTATTGAATGGTGGGGCAGGTTTGAGGGGCCAAATGGCCTACTCCTGCTCCTATTTCTTATGTTCTTGGTACTTCATGAGTGGATGCAACTACACCCTGGCCCTCCCTCCCTGAGCCGCTGCTACATGGCATGGGGTCCACAAAGACGGGGTGCATGAAACCCATGCCAGCTGATCAGCAGCCCTCCAGAGCACTGTCCTTGCAGAGACGAATTTGCCTTGGCACCTTTTCCTTTGCTTATCCCCCCGAAATAAGTGTTAATGCCCCTCAGTGCCCAACTTTGCAGACAGCCCAGCACCCGACAGATTGCCCACCAGACCTTTGCACCCAAGATATAGCTGACCCATGCAGAGTGCCCAGCACTGCAGGCTGACAATGGTCTCCGCTCCCTCCCTCTTCCTTTTAACTACTGCTCCCCATGGCCGACACCTTTAAAACGCCGGGGATCAGAAGGCAGACGATCCCAGGGTAATGTTGATTAAATTTAAAAGCCCCCAAAAAATTTATGATTTTCATTCAAAATGTATTAAAAAGAACTGTTAATTTAAATCCCGCCGCATCGGGGCAGCAACGCCGCCTTGGAGCTTTCCCACCTCTGACAAAATCCAGAACCAACATCACATCGGTCTCCAAGCGAGCACATCAGTCCCGATTCTTCTCATACCCCACACCCCGCCACTCCTGCTGACCGTATAAAATTCAGGCTATTGTGTACGTAAATGTCAAGAAAGATGTGATAAGACGATCACATTGCACATCTTGGGATCAATTAAGACTGTGAAGAAACTGTCTTTTTCAGGTCACAATTGTTTTTAAAACTGATTCACTGACGCAAAACTCCAAGAATTTAAATCAGAGGAAATCAGCAAAAGTTTACTTAAAGTCTAGGAAAAGATAATTTAGTCCTATCCAGTAACCAGTTGCTGTAGTGACGGTGACAGGAGGTAGCTGAGAGGTTAAATATGGAAATCTTACAAAAATGTGGCATAGAAGGGTGTCAAAAAGTGTGGCAAGATTTTGTAGACAGGAAATGTGTGCAAAATTCCAAGTTAAACAATTAAAATTTAGATTTTACAGTAGTGGAATACAATGTCTCTGCAACTCTGTAGGGCAATGATATTACTCTGCAGGTTTGTTTTATTTCCAAAACATACTTTATTCATAAAAATCTGTAAAAAATTCATGACAGAACAGTTCGAAACAGCACCAAGTCAAAAATTACAAATAGTGCAAAGGAGGTCAGTTTCCTTCAATGCAGGAGTGAGTTGCCTCACAACCCTTCCATTTCATTTTTCATGCCACATACATTTTATAGCAAACGAAAATTTTCCCGATGCAGTTCGAGGGGTTTTCCATGGATCCAGCCCTCAGTTCAGCTTGGTGGGGGGACCTTACACAGTGGTCTTTCCCCATTGAGCCTTTGCTGCGGCTGCCCCAAGCTTTAGTGCGTCCCTCAGCACGTAGTCCTGGACCTTGGAATGTGCCAGTCTGCAACATTCGGTCGTGGACAACTCTTGGCGCTGGAAGACCAGCAAGTTTCGGGCAGACCAAAGGGCGTCTTTCACCAAATTGATAGTCCTCCAGCAGCAGTTATTTATCTCGGTGTGCGTCCCTGGGAACAGCCCGTAGAGCACAGACTCCTGTGTTACAGAGCTGCTTGGGATAAACTTCGACAAAAACCATCGCATCTCTTTCCACACCTGCTTTGCAAAGACACATTCCAGAAGGAGGTGGGCAACCGTCTCTTCCCCACCACAGCCACCGCGAGAGCATTGTGCGGGGTGAGGAGGGGTGGGGAGGGGGATAAAGAGAAAGAAACTTCGGGCGTGCAGGAAGGATCTGACGGGGAGGGCTCTTACCACCAGCCAAGCTACATCTTTGTGCTTGTTTGAAAATTCTGGTGATGAGGCATTCCGCCAAATGACTTTGTCAGTCTGCTCGGGGAACCATCCGACAGGATCCACCATCTCCTTTTCCCGTAGGGCACTTGAGGACATTCCGTGCAGACCACTGCCTGATGGATTGGTGGTCAAAGGTGTTTTTCCGCAGAAACTGCTCCACAAAGGATAGGTGGTACAGCACAGTCCAACTGGATGGAGGGTTCCGCAACAATGTAAGTAAACCTATATATTTGGGCAGTTTAAAATAACTTACCTTATGTTGCAGCAGCTTTTTCTGAAGCAGCGATAGTGCGAGTGAGGTATCAGCTGGGAAGGTAAGTTTCAGCTGAAAGTAAATTACCTTTTGTTTCGGCGGACCAGGGGACTGCTAGGTAAGTAAACCTATATATTTGGGCAGTTTAAAATAACTTACCTTTTGTTGCAGCAGCTTTTCCTGAAGCAGCGATAGTGCGAGCGAGGTATCAGCTGTGGAGGGATTGTTAAGGTAAGGTTTTCCTTTTTTTTTAAAAAAATCTCTGTTGTCAATTTAGAGCAGAGGGGATGGAAGCGAGGGCAGTTGCATGCTCCTCTTGCAGGATGTGGGAGGTGAGGGTCACCACTTGTGTCCCTGCTGACTTCACCTGTGAGAAGTGCACCCAACTCCAGCTCCTCGCAGACCGCATTAGGGAACAGGAGCTGGAGCTGGATGAACTTCGGATCATTCAGGAGGCTGAGGGGGTGATAGAGAGCAGTTATAGGGAAGTAATGACACCTAAGTTACAGGATAAAGGTAGCTGAGTGACCGTCAGGGGAGGGAAAGGGAATAGGCGCACAGTGCAGGGATCCCCTGTGGCTGTTCCCCTCAATAATACGTATACCGTTTTGGATACGGCTGCCGGGGACGACCTCCCAGAGGAAAGCCACAGTGGCCAGGACTCTGGCACTGAGCCTGGCTCAGTGGCTCAGAAGGGAAGGGGGGAGAATAGGAGAGCGATAGTGATAGGAGATTCAATGGTTAGAGGAACAGACAGGAGATTCTGTGGTCGCTAACGAGACTCCCGGATGGTATGTTGCCTCCCGGGTGCCAAGGTCAGGGATGTCTCGAATCGAGTCTATAGGATTCTTAAGGGGGAGGGGGAGCAGCCAGAGGTTGTGGTACATATCAGTACCAATGACATATCTAGGAAAAGGGATGAGGACCTGAAAAGCGCATATAGGGAGTTAGGTTGGAAGCTGAAAGGCAGGACGAGCAGAGTAGTAATCTCAGGATTGTTACCGGTGCCACGTGCCAGTGAGGCGAGAAACAGGGAGCAAGTGCAGCTGAACACGTGGCTACAGAACTGGTGTAGGAGGGAGGGATTCAGATATGTGGATCATTGGGATACCTTCTGGGGAAGGTGGGACCTGTACAAGAAGGACAGGTTGCATCTGAACTGGAGGGGCACCAATATCCTGGGCGGGAGGTTTGCGAGAGCTCTTCGGGAGGGTTTAAACTAGTTTGGCAGGGGGATGGGAACCGGAGCCATGGATCAGTGGATGGGGTAGCTGTTGAACAGGCAGATACCGAGTGCAGAGAGTCTGTGAGGAAAGTTAGACAGAGCAAAGTTGCAGCCAGTATGATGGGTTGAAGTGTGTCTATTTTAACGCAAGAAGTGTCAGGAATAAGGGTGATGAACTTAGAGCATAGATCAGTACTTGGAGCTACGATGTTGTGGCCATTACGGAAACGTGGATATCACAGGGGCAGGAATGGATGTTGGATGTTCCAGGGTTTAGATGTTTCAAAAGGAATAGGGAGGGAAGTAAAAGAGGTGGGGGAGTGGCATTGTTAATCAGGGATAGTATCACAGCTGCAGAAAGGGAGGTTGTCGAGGAGGGTTTTTTTTTATTTTAGAGATACAGCACTGAAACAGGCCCTTCGGCCCACCGAGTCTGTGCCGACCAACAACCACCCATTTATACTAACCCTACAGTAATCCCACATTCCCTAACATCTCCCTACACTAGGGGCAATTTACAATGGCCAATTTACCTATTACCTGCAAGTCTTTGGATGTGGGAAGAAACCGGAGCACCCGGCGAAAACCCACGCAGACACAGGGAGAACTTGCAAACTCCGCACAGGCAGTACCCGGAATCGAACCCGGGTCTCTGGAGCTGTGAGGCTGCGGTGCTAACCACTGCGCCACTGTGACGGTTTGTCTACTGAGTCATTATGGGTGGAAGTCAGAAACAGGAAAGGAGCAGTCACTTTGTTGGGAGTTTTCTATAGACCCCCCAATAGCAACAGAGACATGGAGGAACAGATTGGGAGGCAGATTTTGGAAAGGTGCAGGAGTAACAGGGTTGTTGTCATGGGTGACTTCAACTTCCCTACTATTGATTGGAACCTCCTTCGTGCAAATAGTTTGGATGGAGCAGTTTTTGTCAGGTGTGCCCAGGAAGGTTTTCTGACTCAATATGTAGATAGGCCGACTAGAGGGGAGACTATGTTGGACTTGGTGCTTGACAACGAACCAGGCCAGGTGGCAGATCTCTTGGTGGGAGAGCATTTCGGTGATAGTGATCACAACTCCCTGACCTTTACTATAGTCATGGAGAGGGACAGGAGCAGACGGGATGGGAAAATATTTAATTGGGGGAGGGGGAATTACAATGCTATTAGGCAGGAACTGGGGAGCATAAATTGGGAATAGATGTTCTCAGGGAAATGCACGACAGAAATGTGGAGGTTGTTTAGGGAGCACTTGCTGCGACTGCTGGATAGGTTTGTCCCGATGAGGCAGGGAAGGGATGGTAGGGTGAAGGAACCTTGGATGACAAGAGATGTGGAACAGCTAGTCAAGAGGAAGAAGGAAGCTTACTTAAGGTTGAGGAAGCAAGGATCAGACAGGGCTCTAGATGGTTACAAGGTAGCCAGGAAGGAACTGAAGAATGGACTTAGGAGAGCTAGAAGGGGACATGAAAAAGTCTTGGCGGGTAGGATTAAGGAAAATCCCAAGGCGTTCTACACTTATGTGAGGAACAAGAGGATGGCCAGAGTGAGGGTAGGGCCGATCAGGGATAGTGAAGGGAACTTGTGCCTGGAGTCAGAGGAGGTCCTAAAATGAATACTTTGCTTCAGTATTCACTAGTGAGAGGAACCTGGTCGTTTGTGAGGACAGCGTGGAACAGGCTGATATGCTTGAACAGGTTGAGGTTAAGAGGGAGGATGTGCTGGAAATTTTGAATGATATGAGGACAGATAAGTCCCCGGGGCCAGACGAGATATACCCAAGGATATTACGGGAAGCGAGGGAAGAGATTGCCGTGCCTTTGGCGATGATCTTTGCGTCTTCACTGTCCACTGGAGTAGTACCAGATGATTGGAGGGTGGCAAATGTTGTTCCTTTGTTCAAGAAAGGGAATAGGGATAACCCTGGGAATTATAGACCAGTCAGTCTTACGTCGGTAGTGGGCAAATTATTGGAGAGGATTCTGAGAGACAGGATTTATGATTACTTGGAAAAGCATGGTTTGATTAGAGACAGTCAGCATGGCTTTGTGAGGGGCAGGTCATGCCTCACAAGCCTTATTGAATTCTTTGAAGATGTGACAAAACACATTGATGAAGGAAGAGCAGTGGATGTGGTGTATATGGATTTTAGCAAGGCGTTTGATAAGGTTCCCCATGGTAGGCTCATTCAGAAAGTAAGGAGGCATGGGATACAGGGAAAGTTGGCTGTCTGGATACAAAATTGGCTGGCCCATAGAAGTCAGAGGGTGGTAGTAGATGTAAAGTATTCAGCATGGAGCTCGGTGACCAGTGGTGTTCCACAAAGATCTGTTCTGGGACCTCTGCTCTTTGTGATTTTTATAAATGACTTGGATGAGGAAGTGGAAGGCTTGGTTAGCAAGTTTGCCGATGACACGAAGGTTGCTGGAGTTGTGGATAGTGTGGAAGGCTGTTGTAGGTTGCAACGGGACATTGACAGGATGCAGAGCTGGGCTGAGAAATGGCAGATGGAGTTCAACCTGGAAAAGTGTGAAGGTCGAATTTGAATGCGGAATACAGGCTTAAAGACAGGATTCTTGGTAGTGTGGAGGAACAGAGGGATCTTGGGGTCCATGTCCATAGATCGCTCAAAGTTGCCACCCAAGTTGATAGGGTTAAGGCGGCGTATGGTGTGTTGGCTTTCATTAACAGGGGGATTGAGTTTAAGAGCCACGAGGTTATGCTGCAACTCTATAAGGCCCTGGTTAGACCACACGGAATACTGTGTTCAGTTCTGGTCGCCTCATTGTAGGAAGGATGTGGAAGCTTTAGAGAGGGTGCAGAGGAGATTTATCAGGATGCTGCCTGGACTGGAGGGCATGTCCTACGAAGAAAGATTGAGGGAGCTAGGGCTTTTCTCATTGGAGTGAAGAAGGATGAGAGGTGACTTGATAGAGGGGTACAAGATGATGAGAAACATAGAGTGGATAGCCAGAGACTTTTTCCCAGGGTGGAAAGGGCTATCACCAGGGGGCATAATTTTAGGGTGATTGGAGGAAGGTTTCGGGGAGATGTCAGAGGTAGGTTCTTTACACAGAGAGTGGTGGGTGCGTGGAATGCGCTGCCAGCGGTGGTAGTAGAAGCAGATACATTAGGGGCATTTAAGCGACTCTTGTATAGGTACATGGATGATAGTAGAATGAAGGGTAGGTAGTTACTTAGATCTTAGAGTAGGTTAAAGGTTCGGCACAACATCGTGGGCCGAAGGGCCTCTACTGTGCTGTACTGTTCTATGTTCTTTAATGTGACCAGGCCCATCCTTCGCAACACCAGTGACAGATAGAACCTCAGCACAGTGACACTTGGAGTTTGCGTACTGGAGGTCTACACAAAGCTTGATACAGCCGCACACAAAGGTGGTCATTAGGATGAGGGTGACGTTGGGTACATTTTTCCCGCCCTTATCCAGAGGTTTGAACATAGTGTCCCTCCAGACTCGGTCCATTTTGGATCCCCAGATGAAGTGGAAAATGGCTCGGGTGACCGCCACAGCGCAGGAGTGGGGTATGGGCCAGACCTGCGCCACGTACAGCAACGACGTGAGCGCCTCGCAACTGATGACCAGGTTCTTACCCACAATGAAGAGAGATTGCTGATCCCACATGCTCAGCTTGTGTTGTCCCCTAGCTACTCGCTCCTCCCAGGTTTTGCTGCCCCGGCCCTTCCGAACCATAATCCAGCACCTTCAGGTAGTCTGACCTGACAGTGAAGGGGACAAAGGATCGATCAGCCCAGTTCCCAAAGAACATGGCCTCGCTCTTGCCGTGGTTAACTTTGGCTCCCGAGGCCAGTTCGAACTGGTCACAGATGCTCATCAGTCTGCGCACAGACAGCGGGTCCGAGCAGAAGACGGCGACGTCATCCATGTACAGGGAGGTTTTCACCTGAGTGCCTCCACTGCCTGGGATTGTCACCCCTCTTATGCTCGCATCCTTCCTAATAGACTCAGCAAACAAATAAGGCAGGGGAGAGAGGACAGCCCTGTCTGACTCCAGATTGGATCAGGAAACTTTCTGATTCCCACCCATTGATTGAGACTGCGCTTCTGATGTTTGTGCAGAGGAGTTTAATCCAATTGCAGATTCCCTCCCTAAACCCCATTTTGGAAAGCACGTCCATCATGTAGGTGTGCGATATCCTGTCAAAAGCCTTCTCCTGGTCCAGGCTGATGAGGCCACCCTCCTGTCCCGTACATAAGCGATCGTATCCCTGAGTAACGCGAGACTATCGGAGATCTTCCTGCCGGGTACAGTACAGGTCTGATCAGGGTAGATCACCAACTCCAGAGCAGACTTGACTCGACTGGCTATGACTTTGGACAGAATCTTGTAGTCAACATTAAGCAGTGAGATGGGCCTCCAATTTCTGCCCTCTCCCCCTTCCGCTTGTAGATGAGGGTGATGATGCCTTTCCTCATGGATTCTGACATGCTGCCGGCCAGCAGCATACTCTCGTATACTTCCAGCAGGTCCGGGCCGACCCAGTCCCACAGGGCCGAATGGAACTCAATCGGTAAGCCATCGCTTCCGGGAGTTTTATTCGTCTCGAAGGACTTGACGGCCTTTGTCAGCTCATCCAGAGTTAGCGGCTTGTCCAGTCTCTCCCTCCTTCTGTCATCTAAGACCTCTGTGATAGATGACAGGAAGGACTGGGAGGCTCTGCTATCTGTGGGCTCCACGTCATACAGCCCAGCATAAAAGGATTTACTGATCCTTGGTATGTTGGACTGCGAAGATGTTACCGAGCCATCCTCTTCCTTCAGGCTGCTGATAACAGAGCTCTCTCTGTGTACCTTTTGGAAGAAGTAACGCGAGCACGTCTCATCCTGCTCAATGGAGCGGACTCTGGACCGGAAGATGATCTTGGAGGCCTCCGTGGCAAAGAGCGAGGCCTGCTGGCTCTTCACCTCGTGGAGGTCCTCCTTGACCTCGACCCCCATCGACTGCAGCCGGAGCAGATTTTGCATACTTTTCTGGAGTCGGGACATTTCCCTCTGTCTCTCTCTCACCCTCTGAACACCTTTGAGGATAAAGAACCTCGTGATGTTCTCCTTGGTCGCTTCCCACCAGTGAACTGGAGACTCAAAGAGGAGCTTCACGGTCCTCCAACCTTTGTAATCCCTTTTGAGTTCCTCAACGTTCTCTGGGGGTTAGCAGTACCCTGCAGGTTTGACATTTATCAGAAATTGAGGGAAAACTGGAATCAGAAATTGGGGTAAGTCAAAACAATAGCACCACAATGGACTCTATCCACAGTGTGATGATTATGGGCAGGACAGCTTGTTTGAGATGCAAAAAATGGTTAATTATACATTCCATAAAGTTTTTTTTTTGTACTATAATCCCAAGCGTTTATAAAATTGCCAACATACATATATCACAATAAAGTTGTGCACATACAATAGATCATTTGCATATTTCTGGGTGTGGGGAGAAAAAAAACAGTGCGAGAAAAAAAAACAAAATTTAAATACATTTTTACAACTTTAGGTTTTAATATTATGACCAGGTGAGAAAGGTGTCTAGGGTCCCTCTCAGCCTTCACCTGGTCTTACCGTAACAAGGTTTAATTTTAAACACACCATGTTTTTAGCTCCCCCTGGGTGAATCCTTGTTCACCATTTTTCAGTAAGGCAAAGAAACCAGCACAAACAAGTTTTCTTTGGTTTAAAGAAAAGTTAAAATTAATTAAACTCTAATTCAGTTAACACCTACGGATACATGACACGCCCATGCTAACATGCATGCGCGATACACACATGCAAACAGAGCTAAGAAAAGAGCCAAAAAAAATGTGAACAAGTTTGAGGCACTATCTGAAGAGTTTTTGTTGCGGTTCTTTGATCTCACTGTAGAGTCCTTGATTGTAGGCAGATCTGGCTTTTGGGTCCCAGTATTCTTCTTAAACCTTGTTTGCTGTAGGAAACTTTTCTCTCTTGGGACTCATGTATCTTCAGTGAATTCAGAAGCTTAAGAGATGGGAGCAGACAGGAGACATCTCAGTCCAGAAGCAAACTGCCTTTCTTTGCAAACTCTGTGGCTAATTCAAAAAAAAACCCTAGAACAGCCAGTGAGTCATGTGACCAGCTGGTCCAACCAGTCCTGGCCTCTGTGGATTGCATCACCCTAGCAGGCCCTGGAATGCGTTTTCCCACCCCCACACTGTCCTTAATCAACATCCATGGTGAATTGAATGGGTCAGGGAATGGTCCTTTGTCTGCACAAGCACCGTCTGTTAATATGCAAAAATTTTTCCCCAGTCACAACTGATCTGTTTAACAAGTCATTTCCTTACTCCAACAACAGTTAAAAATCGATGTTCATGATAAAACTGATGTGCCTCATTCTTAGCAGGTGGAGGCCTGCATGATAACTTCACACCCAAGGGAATGAAATGCGATTAGAGAAAAGCGCATTTCATTAATAGGGTCGAGAAAAAATATAATATACAAAAAAAAAATGCATTTCTCTCATTCATTTCCAATCATTCAAAAATCCTAAAAATTATTACAGCCTGTCTTTTCTTAGTGGTAGCTGCTTTAATTGGCCCGTTTTTTGGCATCCCAGTAAATCTGTGTTTTTTTGGGTAAGTTATTCTTCGACTGCCTAGGGTCTTTTGAGATGGTTAGGTTTAATTAGCCCTAAATTGGAATTTTTTTTTCCAGGAGACTCAGTAGTGGGCGGAAACTAGGGACAATCCCTGCGGTCACCAGTTCCGAAACTAGGTCGCACTCCAGGTGCACCCGGTGTACAGGTACAGGCATACACTGCCCTCCAATACCATTCACCACCATTCTGGTGTTCACTGCAGTGTCTGGGGGAAAGGTCAGGCCGTTTCCCAGTAAAAGGGATCTTGTGGCTCCTGTGTCCTTGAGAATTACAATGGGCTTGTTTGCCCCACTCAAGGGGTATGAGGTTACCTTCCCTTCAGACACAAAACCTTGATAACCTTCAGGAATCCATTAAATTTTTCTGCATTTGCTGTAGTAAGCTTCCTAGGTCTCACTCTTACTGTAGTTAAAGCCACAGCTTGTTCTGCTCTGCTTTCCATCAGGTTCACTTCATCACTGAGCAGGTGTGCCCTGATTAACCCTTCAGGTTTTCCCTTTAATTCCCAGCAGTCAGCTTTTAAATGCCCTGCTTTATTACAATGGAAACACAAAGGTCTCCAGGTCTCGGTCCTGCTCATAGCACCTTCCTTTTTGGCTAGAGGAGGACCCCTGTGTCTCCTGCTTTTCTTTCTCTTCCAGGGCTGCCTGGGCTCCTATCACCTTCCCACCCTTTGTCCTTTTCAGATTTATGGGGGTGATTAGGAAAGGAAACCGACTTATAAATTAAAGCAAACTCATTAGCCAGAATGGCTGCTTGTTGGGTTCTCTGAGCCCACTGCTCCTCTACATGGGTCTTAATTGGTGAGTGGGAGAAAGTGTTTAAATTCCTGGAACAGAATTACTTCTGATGTTCTTATAGCTGAGCTGTACTTTAAGAGCCCTCAGCCACTGGTCAAAAGCCAGCTGCTTACTTCTTTCAAACTCCAGTTAAGTTTAATTAGCTTGCTTCTTGAGGGTTCTAAACTTTTGGCGCTCGGCTTTGGATACTAATTCACATGCCCCGAGGATACCATTTTTTATCAGTTCATAATTTGATAAACTCTCTTCTGGGCTTTTCCAGTTAGCTTGCTTTGTAGTAAAAGAGGCCAGGTTTCAGCTGGCCATTTTAGCTGCCTTGCCAGTTTCTCAAAAGGACACAAAAATATTCTTCTATATCGTCCTCGTTGAATTTTGGAATTAATTGAGCTAGTTTTAACAATTCTGTACCCAGTCCTGAATTACACTCCTCCATGTTGGCTATGCTTTCACTGGGGTTACTCTGTTGCCCCCCTAGTTAACTCAAGCCACTTCAGCTCTTTCTTTGCATTCCTTCTAGAATATTCTTTTTCTCCCTCTCCTGCCTTTCATTTTCTTCATGTTCCTTCTGGTAGGCTCTCTCTTTCTCTCTCTCCCTCTTTGCCTGTCTTCTAATTCTTCGTTTTCTTCGTTCCAATTGTATTTTTGCTAACAATACCCTGTCTGTGTCTGCTTCTAACCCTGTTTCTGCTTCTTCAGATTCAAGGGAAAAATGGTTAGCCTCTAGCCTTAGGAGTTCAGACTTCCTAGCCTTGCCACGTACAATGATCCCACACTTCTCAGCCATTTTTCTCAGCTCCTCCATAGACTGTGCTTTTACCTTATCCCAAGTTACTTCACCCTGGCTTGAGGAGCTACTAGCTTCAGTTGCAGACATGTTAGCATTCAAGCACGCACAACCACAAGAAAACCTGTATTGAAATCTTGCTCTTTTTGATTGGGAACAATTTGGCTTCCCACTTCCAATTTTTCTCTTATGTCTGTGGATAAAATCCCAGATACTGACACCCAAATTTCTGTTACGACCAGGTGAGAAAGGTGTCTAGGAGTCCCTCCCAACCTTCAGCTGGTCTTACCGTTACAAGGTTTGATTTTAAACACTGTCTTTAGCTTCCCATTTGTGAATCTGTGTTCACCGTTTTTCAATTATAAGGCAAAGAAACCAGCACGAACAGGTTTTCTTAGGTTTAAAGAAGAAACGTTAAAATTTATTAAACTAATTCAGTTAACGCCTACCGATACACGACACGCCCATGCTAGCATGCACATGCGATACACACATGCAAACAGAGACAGAGAAAATAAAAATAAAATGGAAAGTTTTGAGGCTATATCTGAAGAATATGTGTTACGGTTCTTTGAGCTCACTGTAGAGCCCTTGATTACAAGTAGATCTTGCTTTTCTTTGGGGCCCAGTATTCTTCTTAGAGGCTTGAGATAAAGAGATGGGAGCAGACAAGAGGGATCTTCTCAGTCCAGGAGCAAACAGTCTTTCTTTTCAAACTCTCTGTGGCTAGTTCAAAAAAACCTGGAACAGCCAGTTAGTAATGTGACCAGCTAGTCCAACCAGTCCTGGTCCCTGTGGATTGCATCACCCCAGCAGGCCCTGGAATGCGCTTTCCTACCCCCTCACTGTCTGATCAACATCTACTGTGGGTTGAATATGTCAGGGATTGGTCTACACAAGTACCGTTTTAATATGCAAATGTTTTTTCCAGTCATGGCTGATCTGTTTAACAAATCATTTCCTCGCTCCAACAACTGCTAAAAATCAATGTTCATGATGAAATTGATGTGCCTCATTCTTGGCAGGTGGGGGCCTGCATGACAATATTAACTAATTCAAATAAAATCAAAGGAAATGCTTCCATCTACTGCAAAATTATACCATACAAACCAAAGTTCTTATTCCAGATCTAATGTTTTCTTCAGAGTACAGCAGGAAGCATAGTAAATAACACTATTACAGGAAACATTTCCTTATTGGCCTCCAATATCTGAAATTCCATTAGCCACATATCTGCCAGCAACCTATATATAGTCAGTAACCAACCGTTATCTGTTGAATTCTCATTTAATTACACAAGTTTATTTTTCAGTCAAAATAACTTCAAGGATTGTTTCAAAACTTGTCCCAGGATACGACAGTTAACGAAGCAGCTTTTTCCCAGTGGGCTAAAGTGAACTAATAATTTTCCCCTCCCTTATGAATTGGATTATGTTTGCAAAGTCAAGGCCTTGCTAAAATTGTTTACAGATGGCTATTTTCACTTTGCTTTTGATCGAAGTTTAGAATATATTGCACAGCACTTTGTCAACTCTGCCTATCTTTAGTTTAAATTTTTTTTTAAAGAAACAAACCAAGGATTGTTTCCTCCGAGGAAGCATATCCTAATTGCAAAAAACATTTCCTTGGTTTGTTAAAAAAAAGCTTTCAATTTTCACCATTTGACTGCATAGTCACTAAAATTAAAATCAGAGTAAGCCTCTTAAGGTCCTCTTCAAAAGAACTAGAATAGTGGAGCAATTCCCCTCCCCATCTATATAATTATTCATTTCATTGCTTATAAAATAGAATGGTTCCAAATATAGAACTGAAGATTAAAGTATTGTCTATCATTAGAAAGGGTTAACATAGAAAACCAGAGAGCACAGATTTAAGTTAATTGGCAGAAGACGCAATGGTGACACAAGGAAAAACTTTTCCACACAGCGAGTGATTAGAATCTGGAATGCAATCCCTGGAGAATATGGAGGAGACAGGTTCAATCGAGGCATTCAAGAAGGAGGAATGTGCAGAGTTACTGGGAGAAGGTAGGAGTGGCACTAGCTGAATTGCTCCTTCAGAGAGCCAGCCCAGATACAATAGGCCAAATGGCCTCCTTCTGTGATGGAACTGTTCTATGAAAAACATTGCGAACCTCCCAGTGCTAAACAGATCACAGCACATCACAGCCCCTACTGCTATCCTGTGCCAATTTAGGCAATACTATGCCTAATGGCCTTTTTAACCTACCTATCTGTTTTCAGGTTATAAGTCAGAGCTAGAACTAGATGTGTATGAATTCTCCAATCATAAGTTATTCTACACGAAAGAAAACCAATCTACTTAAGCCAACTAAAGAAAACACAGCCTCTACCTTCACCTACAATACAAAAATATCAGCACCATTATTTTGAGTATTCATTTATTGCACTGGAAATTTCACTAGAATATTTGCACATGTGCTGTAGCACAAGTTAACTGGACATACAATGGTTTAAATGGTACGAAGTCTAATAATAAAGTATTTATTTACAAACAGCAAATTGAAATACTGTATAGGAAGCACTAGACTATTTAATGTTTATGCAAACCCATTATCTCTATGCATGTGCCACAGACGTCTGTCAACTAGAAATCATGTGACAGTTTGCAAATGTGAACAAATGATACCCACCAAGCTTATTCTGAGATGGGGCCAAAACCAGCACAAAAGTTGTCTTTATGAACCTTCAACTGCAGCTGTCTTCTATTAAATAAGCCATGACAGTGAAACAAAGTCTTCAAGTCACAAAGTTGCTAAAGGTCCGACAAGACGATTCAAGACATTTAGCATTACAAACAGTCACAAGGGAAAATGTTGTGAACGGCTCAGTGGAAGCATTTGTACCAGAATCAGAAGGTTGTGGATTCAAAGCCCGAATTCGAGGGGGAGAGAGAGGGGTGGGGGGAAAGAGCAAAAAAAGTGCGCGGGCAGGAGGGCAAAGAGAGGGAGGGAAGGGGGGCAGAGGAATTGCTTTTGCTTACTCATGTTGGAGATGTTCTTTGCCCCCATACTTGTGCAGTGTGAAAAGTACTTAAAATTTATCAGTCCAAAATCTCCAAGATTTGCTGCATGCAGGCAAGGCAGTCACATCATCTGTGGAGTTGCAAATGGAGCTGAACACTGCAATCAGTGAATATCCCACTTCTGACATAATAATGAAGGGAAGGTCATTGATGAAGCAGCTGAAGATAGTTCGGCCTAAGACGCTGTCCTGAGGAATTCTTGCAGTGATGTCTTAGGGATGACATGATTGGCCTCTAACAACCAGAATCATTTTCCCTTGAACTAGATATGACTCCACCCACTGAAGTGTTTTCCACCTGATCTCCTTGGTATCACACTTGACCAAAGGCTGCCTTGATGTCAATAGCAGTCACACTCAGCTCAGCTCTGGAATTCAGTTTGTGCCCATGTTTGGACAGAGGCTGTAATGAGGTCTGGAGCAGAGTAGTCCTGGTGGTACCCAAACTGGGCACTGATAAGTGGGTTATTGTTGAGAAAGTGCTGCTGGCTTCCATCAATTTTCTGATGATTGGAATATGTTGATAGGGCAGTAATTGGCCAGGTTGGATTTACCCTGGTTTTTCTAGACAGGACATACCTGGGAAATTATTCCACATTGTTGAGTAGAAGCCAGTGTCGTAGCTGTACTAGAAGAGCTTAGCTCAGCGCCTGGCTAGTTCTGCAGCACAGGTCTTCAGCATAACTGTCAGGATATCGTCAGGGCCAGTAGTCTTCGCTGTGTTCAGGGCACATAGCCATTTCTTGATATCATGTGAAGTGAACTAACTGGATCTCAGAAGGAGACCAAGAAAGATTATCCACTTGGCACTTCTGTATGATGGCTGGGAACATTTCAGCCTTGTTTTTGCACTCACATGTTGGGCTCCTCCACCATTCATGACTGGATGTAGCAGGTCTTTACTAATATTCGTTGACAGAACATGGGCATTGCTGGCAAAACCAGCATTATTTTTCCATCCCCAACTGCCTTTGAGAAGATGTTGAGCCACCTTCTTGAATACAACAGAGTAGCTTGCTAGGCCATTTCAGAGGGCAATTAAGAGCCAACCACATCGTTGTGGGTTAGGAGTCACATAGACCTGGTAAGGACAGCAGATTTTCTTCCTGAAAGGACCTTAAGCGAACCAAATAGGCTCTTACAGCAATCCAGTAGTTTCATGGTCACCATTACTGATATCTGTTTATTCCAGATTTACCCAAGGAAATTTAAATTCCCTAGCTGCCACGGTGGAATTTGAACTCATGTCTCAGATCATTAGCCCAGCCCTCTGGTCCAGTAACATATCTGGAGTTTTGACTTGATCCATTGGTTGTGGAATTGCCCAGTTGTCTATAGCATTCTTCTTCCACTGTTTAGCATGCATGTAGTCCTGTGTTGCAGTTACATTAGGTTGCCACCTCTTTCAGGTGTATCTGGTACTGCTCATGACATGTTCTTCGACACTCCTTATTGAACCTGGGATTGCCATCTGGCTTGATGGTAATGGTAAAGATGAAGGAAAATGCCAGTTTACAAGATTACAGATTGTAGTGGTAAGGACACCTTTTCCCTTACTGAAGCCTCCCTGTCTATATCATGCCCACCTAAGCAACCACAGTAGTGGTGTGGCCCTCATCAGCAAATCATAGCTTGGATTATATTGCTACTTCTATGGCACCTTTTCCTTCTCGATCACCTCACCCGGTTCCATTCCTCTCCTGTTAAATCATCGTCCTTTATCACCCAAAGTTTCTCACTGAGACATCCTCGGATTTCCTCCCTCAGCATCTGCATCAAGCAACTTCCCATCCTCAGGTGATTTCATCCTCCATCTCACCTTGTCTTAGCTCCTGAGTTCATTGCTCTTCAGTCCTCTATTAATTTCTCCCTCTATATAAACTCTCCTAGACATATTTACGACCACCCACTTAACTTTGCCATCTTATGTGGCTTCTTGACTCCAATCATCTCAATCACAGAGAAGCCGACCTGTGATCACTTCCTTGTACCCTTAAGCACTCATGTCCCTTCCCCTTGCCATCTGCACCCACCCTGGAATAAACTCTCCCTCAAGTCAAACAGTACTTTCAAATTCCTAACTAGTTAGTCTTTGGCCCTTGACTCACCACAATACTTCTGCCATTACTGAACTGTTCAATCACACCGTCACCTTTGACGCCTTGTCCCCAAAAAAGCCTTACACTCGCCCACCCTAGTTGTTTACCCCCAAACGCCCCCTGCATCCCCCCCCACCCCCCCCCCCACCAGTATGGCAGTCATCTTCATTTCCTTAAGTCCAAGGGACTTGAATGGAATGACGGACAACTGGTTTAGTCATTCATTACCAAATCTGGTAATCTGGGATCCCAGCTGCCTTAGTCCTGAACTTGCATCTTTTTCTAGTTTCTCTCCTACCCTCACCAAGCTCATCTAGTCTATGAGATCCACCACCTGCGCTCTCGATACTATTCCCACTAAGCTGCTGACCACCTTAATTCCACTCCTGGCCCTGTGCTAACTGATATTGTAAACAGACCTCTCTTCTCTACTAATAGCTGCGCCCTTTCAGATATGCCATTATCACCCACTCTTCAAAAAAAAAGCCACGACTGACTCCCCTTCAACCTCCCTTTCCTAGCTAAAGTCTTGTAACTTGTTGTTGTCTCTGATTTGTGGTGCACTATCCCTCCTCATCCTTCTTTACCTGTCTGCAGCCTTTGACACAGTTAATCACACCATTCTCTTCCAAACACCTCTTTTCGGAAGCAGAGATAGTGCGAGCGAGTTATCAGCTGGGAAGGTCAGTTTCAGCTTAAAGTAAATTACCTTTTGTTTCAGCGGACCAGGGGACTGCTGGGTAAGTAAAAACCTATATATTTGGGCAGTGGCTGAACCCGAGACACTACACGTGTCGTGTCTCCCACCCGCCCTCCTCCTCTAACCAAAAAAAAGGACTCTGGTGTGTTGATAAGGTAAGCTTTTTTATTTCTTCTGTACCGTGTGATTGGTTAAAAATTTACTTTCTTTTTTTACTTTATCTATTAATTGGTTATTTGAAAAAGACCATAGCAGAGAAGTATCAGAAAGTATTTAACTCATAAATTTAGTTAATTACTTTATTACTTTATATAAGTAGAGATGGCTGGGCAGGTGATGTGCTGTAGCTGTATGATGTGGGAGCTGGCTGACCCCATTGTGAACGGCAGGGACCACATCTGCAGCAAGTGTTGGTTGCTGGAAGAACTCCGGCTCAGAGTTGATGATCTGGAATCTGAGCTTCAAACACTGCAGCACATCCGGGAGGGGGAAGAGTTACCTGGACGTTTTGTTTCAGGAGGCAGTCACACCTGGTAGATTAAGTAATTCAAATTCAGTTAGTGATCAGGGACAACAGGGTGTGATTGCAAGTGAGGCAGGTAGGGGGATCCTGAGTTCAGGAGTGGAGGAGCCTCAGCCTTTGACCTTATCCAACAGGTACGAGATACTTGCTCCGTGTGGATGAGGAAAAGGGCTGCGGGAAGGATGAGCCAACTGACCATGGCACCATGGTGCAGAAGGCCATTCAAGAGGGGGGAGCAAAAAGACAAGTGGTAGTTATAGGGGATTCTATAATTAGGGGGATAGATAGTATCCTTTGAAAGCCGGATCGGGAGTCCCGCATGATGTGTTGCCTGCCCGGTGCCAGGGTGCAGGACATCTCTGACTGGCTTGAAAAGATATTGGAGCGGGAGGGGGAGGATCCAGTTGTTGTGGTCCACGTTGGGACTAACAACATAGGCAAGGCTAGGATGGAGGACCTGTTTGGGGATTATAAAGCACTAGGAACGAAATTAAGGAACAGGTCCTCGAGGGTCATAATCTCCGGATTACTGCCCGAGCCACTTGCAAATTGGCTTAGGGACAAGAATATTAGGGAAGTAAACACGTGGCTAAGGGAGTGGTGTGGGAAAGAGGGGTTCCATTTCATGGGGCATTTCCATCAGTTTTAGAACCGGGGGGGGGGATCTGTACCGATGGGACGGTCTCCACCTGAACCGATCTGGAACCAGTGTTCTAGCAAAACGGATAAATAGGGTGGTCTCTAGGACTTTAAACTAGTGAGTCGGGGGGGAAGGGAAAACGACAGGGAGTATGATGGTAAATAAAAAAGGTAAGCAGCAGGTTAACATGTGTGCAGGAGGGTTTAAGTTCAAGGCAGACTATGAAAGAAGCAGAAAGGAAGGATAACTCAGGAGTTATTATTAGAGATGCTGGAAATCATGAGGGTAAGAAAGCTAGCATAAAGGCACTTTACCTGAATGCTCGTAGCATTCGTAACAAGGTTGATGAGTTAACGGCACAAATCATCGCGAATGAATATGATTTGGTAGCCATCACGGAGACATGGTTACAGGTTGGTCACGACTGGGAGTTAAATATCCAGGGGTACCAGACTATTCAGAAGGACAGACAGGAAGGTAAGGGAGGTGGTGTAGCTCTGATATTCAAGGACGACATCAGGGCGGTGCTGAGAGATGATATAGGTTCTATGGAGAATGAGGTTGAATCCATTTGGGTGGAAATTAGAAACTCGAAGAAGAAAAAGTCATTGATAGGCGTATTCTATAGGCCACCAAATAATATCACATTGGGGCGGGCAATAAACAAAGAAATAAATAATGCCTGTAAAAATGGTACGGCAATTATCATGGGGGATTTTAATCTACATGTAGATTGGTCGAACCAGCTCAGTCAGGGTAGCCTTGAGGAGGAGTTCGTCGAGTGTATCCGTGATAGTTTTCTTGAACAGTATGTAATGGAACCAACGAGGGAGCAAGCTATCCTAGATCTAGTCCTGTGTAATGAGACAGGAATAATTAATGACCTCATAGTTAAGGATCCTCTTGGAAGGAGTGATCACAGTATGGTTGAATTTAGAATACAGATGGAGAGTGTGAAGATTAAATCCAATACCAGGGTCCTGCGCTTGAACAAGGGGGACTACAATAGAATGAGGGAGGACTTGGCTAAAGTAGACTGGAAACACAGATTTTATGGTGGGACAGTTGACGAGCAGTGGAGGACTTTCAAAGCAATTTTTCAAAGTGCTCAGCAAAAGTATATTCCAGTGAAAAGGAAGGACTGGAAGAAAAGGGGTAATCTGCCATGGGTGTCTAAGGAAATAAGGGAGGCTATCAAATTGAAAGAGAAGGATTACAAAGTGGCCAAAAACAGCATGAAACTAGAAGATTGGGAAAACTTTAAAGGTCAACAGAAAGCCACAAAAAGAGCTATAAAGAAAAGTAAGATAGAACATGAGAAAAAACTAGCACAGAATATAAAGACAGATAGCAAAAGTTTCTATAAATATATAAAACGAAAAAGAGTGGCTAAAGTAAATGTTGGTCCTTTAGAGGATGAGAAGGGGAATTTAGTTATGGGATATGATGAAATGGCTGAGGCATTGAACAGGTATTTTGTATCGGTCTTCACAGTGGAGGACATTAATAACATGCCAGTAATTGACAAAGAGACGAACGTAGGTGAGAACCTGGAAACAATCATTATTACGGAAGAGGTAGTGTTGGGCAAGCTAATGGAGCTAAGGATTGATAAGTCTCCTGGCCCTGATGGAATGCATCCCAGGGTACTAAAAGAGATGGCGAGAGAAATAGCAGATGCACTGGCGGTAATTTTCCAAAATTCGCTGGACTCTGGGGTAGTCCCAGCAGATTGGAAAACAGCAGATGTGACACCACTGTTTAAAAAGGGAGGTAGACAAAAGATGGGGAATTATAGACCGGTTAGCTTAACCTCTGTAGTGGGGAAGATGCTTGAGTCTATCAAGGAAGAAATAGCAGGGCATCTCGATAGAAATTGTCCCGTTGGGCAGACGCAGCATGGGTTCATGAAGGGCAGGTCATGCTTGACAAATCTTTTGGAATTCTATGACGACATTACGAGCAAGGTGGACAATGGGGACCCAGTGGATGTGGTGTACCTAGATTTCCAAAAGGCCTTCGACAAGGTGCCGCACAAGAGGCTGCTGCATAAGATAAGGATGCATGGCGTTAGGGGTAAAGTATTAGCATGGATAGAGGATTGGTTGACTAACAGGAAGCAGAGAGTGGGGATAAATGAGTGCTATTCTGGTTGGCAGTCACTAGTGGTGTGCCTCAGGGATCGGTGTTGGGACCGCAATTATTTACAATTTATATAGATGATTTGGAGTTGGGGACCACGTGTAGGGTGTCAAAATTTGCAGATGACACTAAGATGAGTGACAGAGCAAAGTGTGCAGATGACTGTGAAACTTTGCAGAGGAACATAGATACATTGAGTGAGTGGGCAAAGGTCTGGCAGATGGAATACAATGTTAATAAATGTGAAGTCATTCATTTCGGTAGGTGTAACAGTCAAAAGGATTATTACTTGAATGGTAAAAAGTTGCAGCATGCTGCTATGCAGAGGGACCTGGGTGTCCTTGTGCATGAATCGCAGAAGGTTGGTCTGCAGGTACAGCAAGTAATTAGGAAGGCAAATGGAATGTTGTCCTTCATTGCTAAAGGGATTGAGTTTAAAAGCAGAGAGGTTATGTTGCAGCTGTATAAGGTACTGGTGAGGCCACACCTGGAGTAGTGTGCAGTTTTGGTCTCCTTACTTGAGAAAGGATGTACTGGCACTGGAGGGGGTGCAGAGGAGGTTCACTAGGTTGATTCCGGAGTTGAGGGGGTTGGTTTATGAGGAGAGACTGAGTAGATTGGGATTATATTCATTGGAATTCAGAAGAATGAGGGGGGATCTTATAGAAACATATAAAATTATGAAGGGAATAGATAAGATACAAGTAGAGAGGATGTTTCCACTGGCAGGTGAAGCTAGGACAAGAGGGCATAGCCTCAAGATTAGAGGGAGCAGATTTAGGACTGAATTAAGAAGGAACTTCTTCACCCAGAGAGTTGTTTATCTATGGAATTCCTTGCCCAGTGAAGTAGTTGACGCTTCTTCAGTAAACGTTTTTTAAGCTAAGGTAGATATCTTTTTGAACAATAAAGGAATTAAGGGATACGGTGAGAGCGCAGGTAAGTGGATCCGAGTCCACGAAAAGATCAGCCATGATCTTATTGAATGGCGGAGCAGGCTCGAGGGGCCAGACGGCCTACACCTGCTCCTAGTTCTTATGATCTTCCATTGTCCAGTTGAGTGGGGCTGCCCTTGCCTTATTCCATTCTTACCTATCCAGTCATAACCAGAGAATGTTCTTAAATGGTTTCTCTTCCTACTCTTGCACTGTTACTTCTGGAATTTCTCCAAAGAATCTATCCTTGGCCCCCTCCTAGTTCTCAAGTATATGAAGCCCCTTGACGACACTGAATACAGCATCAGGGTCCATGCGTACTCCAACACCCAGCTCTACCTCACTATCACCTCTCACCACTCCACTAGTGATGTCAGGCTCCTTGTCTGACATCCAGTACTGGATGAGAAAACATTTCCTCCGATTAAACACTAGGGTGACTGAAGCCATGGCCTTTGGCCCATATCATCAATTCCATACTCCTCCCTGGTCATGGTCTCAAGATGAACCACACTGTTTGCAACCTTGGTATCCTTTTTGACTCAAGAGTACATATCCTCTCCATCACTAAGGCTGCCTATACTGCCCATCTAAACCCCTGTCACAGCCTATCAACTGCTGAGACATTCATCCATGCACTTATCTCCAGCCTCAACTATTCCAATGTTCTCCTAGCTGTCCTCCCACCTTGCACCCTCCATAAATTGAAGCTTGGCAAAACCCTGCTGCCTGTATGTTAACTCACATAATTCACCTATTATCTTGTGCTCATTGACATTCATTGAATGCCTTGATTTGTAAATTCTGATGCTCGTGTTCAAATTCCTCTGTGGCTTCACCCCATCACCCCCACCTTCAAGGTCTGTAATCTCCTCCAGCCCTACAAACCACCAAGAGCTCTTTGTTCTTCCAATCCTGGCCTCTTGTGCATCCTTAACTTTCTATGTTCCATCACTGGCAGCCAGGCCTTCAGCTCTCTAGACTTGACACTCTGAAATTCCCTCCTAAACCTCTCCACTTCTATCTCCTCCCTTAAAAAAAAACTTAAATTCCATCTCTTTGGCTAAGTTTTTTTAGCCCCTAATGTTTCCTTCTTTGGATCGGTGTCAATTTGTTTTTTGAGAGATTATGTTCCTGCAAAGCACCGTGGGATGTTTTATTAAGTTATAGGTTCTATGTAAACATAAGCAGTCGTACACAATTCTGCCACCGATGCCCAATTTTGAGCTGCCAGATCCATTCTTAATCTATCCCAATCAGCATGGTGCAGTGCTATATGATATGGTAGAGGGCATTCTCAGCATGAAGATGGGACTTGGTCTCCATGACGATATATTGTGTTCACTCCTACCAATTCTGTTATGGACTGACAAATCTACTATAGGTAAATTGGGGAGAATAAGATCAAGTTTGCTTATTGTTGGATACCTGACAACCCACTGCAAGCCCACTCTGGCAGCTATGTCCTTCAGAACTCAGGCAGCTTGTTCAGTTGTGGTACTTTCAATACATTCTTGGTGATGGATATTGACGCCCCCCATCTTCAAGTACATTCTGTGACCCTGCTACCTTCAAGTTGTTCCTCCAAGTGGGGTTCAACACATCTTAATACTGATTCATCAGCTGAAGGATGATAGGTGATAATCAGGAGGTTTGAATCTTGAGATCTGGAATCAACTTCAGAATTTCCAGGCTACTCCACCCAACTGTATACCCACCCTTGCTGGGTCTGTCCAGCTGGTGGGAGAGGACACAGCCAGGGATGTTAATGATGGAGGAGTCCAGGGTGTTGAAACCAGGTGAGTTTTTAAACCTTGGCAAGCCTAGTGCATAGTGTGGTCTGAGAACAGAAATTATTTCCATATGACCTTAATACTACTGTGTCTTAAGAGTTTTCTAATTAAGTTTGGTGAAAATTACCCATCAAGAACAGAATACCACCAATTTCTTCTCGGAGATAAATTAACTGCCAAGCATTAAAGTAAATAAGCTACTGACACTGTGCCAGTGAACAAATGCCAAAGGCTCCTTCCACAGACACAAAACCAGAAATCTAGAAAACTAAATACAAGGTAAACAAAAATTTTTGTAAAATGCTGAGCTTTTTCCAGAAAATATATGGTAATCTGTTGCAACACCACATCGAAAGAGCCCCAGATATTTAAGAACAGAATAACTTTTAAGTAACATGCTTTCTTAATGTAGCAACCAAAATTTTAACACAGATCAACAGTTTTATGAGGCCCCAAATCTATCCCCCTCCCCAGCTATTGACTCAGATTGAACATATCGGTGCACACAAGGTGCTGTATTCGTAACAGATACTGGAAATTTTCTTGGGACTTCTTTTGTTCCACTGCTGCAATTTCGGTGGCAACACAGCTTGCAGTTGCAGAGCATCAAGACGTCACGTGGAGGGGGAATGGAGGGGAGATATCAACACAAAGCAGGAATTAGGAGAGGAGTTAGAGGAGACAAACAAAGATGGAGGTCCAAGAAGTAGGCTTAGAGGCTTGTGAAGGTTAAAAGACACATCAGGGCCAACAGGTTTAGCAAGATAATTTAACAGCAGCAGCATAATGTCATAGTTGCAGTGAAGCAGAGTGACACCATAGAAAAACTACAGCACAGAAGGAGGCCATTCAGCCCATCGTGTCTGTGCCGGCTTAAAAAACTAGCCACCCCATCTAATCCCACCTTCCAGCACCTGGTCTATAACCTCACAGGTTAGAGCACTTCAGGTGCATGTCAAGGTACCTTTTAAATTAGTTGAGGGTTTCTGCCTCCACCACCATTCCTGGCAGTGAATTCCAGACACCCACCACCTTCTGGGTGTAAAAAATGTTCATGCCCACTCTAATCCTTCTACCAATCGCCTTAAATCTGTGCCCCCGGTAACTGACTTCTCCGCTAGGGGAAACAGGTCCTTCCTGTCTACTTCATCTAGGTCCCTCATAATTTTGTACACCTCAGTTAAGTCACCCCTCAGCCTCCTCTGCTCTAAGGAAAACAACCCTAACCTATCCAATCTTTCCTCATAGCTTCAAACTTTCATGCCCTGGCAACATTCTTGTAAATCTTCTCTGTACTCTCTCCGAACAATTATGCCCTACCTGTAATGTGGTGACCAGAACTGTACCCAATACTCCAGGGCCGAACCAGCATTTTATACAGTTCCAGCATTACATCCCTTCTTCTGTACTCTACACCTCAGCCAATAAAGGAAAGCATTCCATATGCCTTCTTCACCACTCTATCTACCTGTCCTGCCACCTTCAGGGACCTGTGGACATGCACTCCAAGGTCTCTCACTTCTTCTACCTCTCTCAATATCCTCCCATTTATTGTGTAGTCCCTCGCTTTGTTTGCCTTCCCCAAATGCATTACCTCACACTTCTCCAGATTGAATTCCATTCAGCACTTTTCCGCCCACTCAACCAAACCATTGATATCATTCTGGAATCTACTGCTCTTCACTATCAACTACATGGCCAATTTTTGTGTCATCAGCGGATTTTCCAATCATGCCTCCCATATTTAATTCCAAATCATTAATATATACCACAAACAGCAAGGGATCCAACACTGAGCCCTGTGGAATGCCACTGGAAACCGCTTTCCATTCGCAAGAACATCCATCGACTACTACTCTTGGGTTTCCTATCCCTGAGCCAATTTTGGATCCAACCTGCCACATTCCCCTGGATCCCATGGGCTTTCATTTTACTGACCAGTCTGCCATGCGAGACCCTGTCAAATGCCTTACTAAAATATACGTAGACCACATCCACTGCACTACCTTCATCAATCCTTCTCGTTACTAACTTGATTTGAGTTTTTTGAGGAAGACATGACCTTCCCTTAACAAATCCATGCTGACTATCCCCGATTAATCCGCGCCTTTCTAAGTAAGTGGCAGTTTATCCTGTCCCTCAGAATTGATTCTAATAATTTATCCATCATCGAGGTCAGACTGACCAGCTTATAATTAATTATCTGACCTATCCCTTGCACCCTTTTTAAACAATAATGTTCACAGACCTGCAATCCTCTGGCACCTCGCCCATATCCAGTGAGCATCTGAAGATGGTCCTCAGCGCATCAGCTACTTCCTCCCTGGCTTCCTCTAACAACCTGGGATGTAATGCATCCGGCCCTGACTATTTACCCACTTTCAAGGATTTCAGACCCTCTAGCATTTCCTCTCTTATTATGCTTACTGTATCTACTATTTCACACTCCTCCTCTTTAACTACAATGCATCAACCCTCTCCTTTATGAAGGCAGAGATAAAGTACTCATTAAGAACCCTGCCCACATCTTCTGCATCCACGCATAAATTCCCTTGTACATCTCTGATAGACCCTACCCTTTCCTTAGTTATCCGCTTGCTCTTAATGTATTGATAAAGCATCTTTTGAGTTTTCCTTGATTTCACCTGCCAATAATTTTTCGTGTCCTCTCTTTGCTTTTCTAATTTCCTTTTTAACTTCACCCCTGCACTTTCTATACTCCTCTAGGTGTATTAAGTTTTTTTGTGATCGTTATCAGCTTTCTTTTTCTGCTTTGACTTACTCTGTAAGCTTCTAGATAACCAGGGGGCTCTAGATTTGGCCATACCACCCATTCAATAGAACAAATGAAGAAAAGCAAAGGGTGGGATGCAGGATTGGAAAAAGTTGCAGAATTAGTGTGAAGCAAAGCCATGGAGTGATTTGTAAATGAAGACAAGGATTTGAAGACCAATTTGCTTGGCGATGCGAGTAGAGGTAGTCATGATTATCGGGGTTGTTATGTAAGCAGAACTTGGTACATTATGGGAAGGGACACAGTGGGATTTTGGATCCTCTTGAGTTTCTGGAGTTCAGGAGGCCAGCGGAGAAGTTCAGTCTGAAGCTTTTACCCGTGGCGGACTGCACTAGGATTGGAGGCAGGCAATACTAAAAGAAAAAAGGAGTTGATTTTTGTGATGGATCAATTGTGGGGCTTGAAACTCAGTTTAACATCAAGATTGTACACCATTGGATTCAAGCAAATAGCTAGCAAGGGAGATGGAATGCGCAGCTTACGGCAACATTTTTTTGTTGCAAAACAAGGAAAAAGCCCAGGTATTGCCACTGCAGAGCTGGAGGTGGTTTTGGAGGGAGGCCTATTTTTCCATTGGAACAGAGAAGGCTAAAGGATGGACCAGAGAGAAATATGAAAACTTTTGAGAGGACAAATGAAAGATTGTTACATTGGTTGACATATCTGTAACAAGAGGCACAAACTCAGGATCATTAGAACTAGTGGAGAAATTGGAAGAATCCACTCCCTCAACACAAATGGAAACAGTGAAATTGGTCTGGAAGCAGTAGCACAAAACAGGCAATAGCAAATCAGCAGGCTGCTTTACATGCACCGATTTTCTTTTTCCAGGTTTACTGCAAGTAGTGATTGAAGCAGAGATGATTGAACTCAAACAATTATTTTTTCAAAGAACTGAATATTGTGTTTGTAAAGTTTCAGATATATCCCATCCATACATTATTGCTGAAATGCAAAAACAGGTGCAATACAAGGAGTCCCAAAGATTAATATACTTTTAGATAGAAGCAAAGGATTTGCTCATCGTTTACCTGATAATACAATTTAATTTGATGCACCAAGCTGGATAAATTTTGAACTCGGAGTGACATATCATTGTTTACTTTCTTGTTCAGCCTTTGATTTACTAATTTAGGGTTGCTGAAAAACAAACAGCAGGAAAATTAAAGTTAAATACTTTGTTTAGAAGATAAAAAGCACAAGTAAATGTACAGCTTAGAGTCTCATGAATACTTGTTTATGAACATCAAATTAGACAGTTAAAATGCATTAAAAAATGCAGAGGGAGAATTTGTGTTATCAGTCACTCTCCCATTACATTATGTGTGGTGAACTGGTTACACAGTACAAGGGGAAGGTGCTGCGCTGGTGCAGGGTTGAATATGGCTGCTGAAAGTATTTCGAAAGAAACTTGTGAAAGTCGTGCTCAGTGAAGTGTGTTTCTAACTGACTCAAATGTTCCAGAAACCAATATAACAGTCAGGAGCAGAACCAAAAATGATCCAGGAAACAAACTGAATTTTTTTTTCACATGAGCTAGAATGGCACTTCACTGGACACCAAGGCCATGCACACATGTGAAGTCTAAAAAGGTAATATTTGTTACTGGGGGTGGCTTCTATTTTCCTACAAGAAAACTGTGCTTGGCCTTCCAGCCAAAATAGGTTTTGATTTTTTTTTTACTCAAAAGCAGAGGCAGCTTGCGTGCTTAAAAACAACTTATTCAGCCACATAGATAATTTTAATGGAGACCAAGCTAAAAGTTCCAGACAGCACATCAGAAACTAATGGCAAAATATTGACAAAAATATGCATTGCATCTAGCAGACATTTCCCATTTCCTTCCTGTAACATCACATTATTATACTTCGTGGATAGGTTTTAATAGGAGCAAATTAGAACTGAAGTAGGAAGCATATGAGTTAAAAGCACAGAAAGCAGTTAGAAGATGACCAATACAAAACCTAAGACCTAAAAATCAATCCTGAAGTAACACTCATAAGAGAATCCAATTAGTCAAAATGCTTTTGGAAAAAACTGAAATTTTTAAAGTTCAATGTTTTAAAGAAAGTAAAACATGAAGTAATTACTAATTTAACTACTTAATGGAAAGGAAAGCAGGTGGGATGCACAATGGGCAGTCAATCTGACACTGCCCGTTTTATGTGTCTGCCAAAGTTGAAATTTCCACCCTTTCAAAATGTTTGAGCAACCAGATTCCAGATTATGCCAGCTGAAAATCAAAGGGGGGGGGGGGGGGGGGGGGGGTAAGAGAAAGAGGAGAAAGCAAGAATAAAAATATAACTAACATTCTGTAACGATTTACTATATGTAGTATTATGGACAAATGGTAAGTGGTGTGGAGTAGCTTCAACTTTTCACCTCCCAACTGACCACAGATAGCGTTATTAAAAATGGTGTGTTAGGATCAACTAAATGGGGACTAACAAAACACTCAAACGACACTCATAGGTTTAAAAAAAAGTTACATTTTTATTTAAAACAGCAAAACCCAAATTGTTCGCAACTTTCACCCACTCGTAGTCACACACACATGCACACATAAAGACAGACAGCTGTAGATTGAAAGAAGGGAAAAGGGTAAGATGCAATTAAAATTCCAAATAATCTACGAGTTCATGGTTCACAGAAACCTGTTGAATCTTCTCGGGAGCAAAGTCTTTTCAAAAGGTGCAGACCTGTATGTTTGCTGAGGTGTTGCAGACCTCTAGTGGTTAAAACGTCAGTCCAGAGGCGGTGGTCACCTTTTAAGTTCTCTGCTGCAGCAAGTTGAAGTATAGTATCAGCAGCAGGGATTCTTCCTTAGCTGGACCAACCTCACAGCCTTTGGCTGCAACTGGCTTTCTGTGGTCTATTCGTGATCTCCTCTTTCGCTCTAGAGGGCTATATTAAGGTTAAAATCTGTCACATTTAAGTCTCTGTCAAGTGACACAGGGCCCTTTCCCTTGGTGTAACCACACAATGTCCCAGGATATGGAAACCATTGCTGTCTGGGTGGGGACCATCCTGCTACAATGGTGCTACTTCACACCTATTCATCTTGGAGACATTCTGTCTACAGAACCTTTGTTAGTTCATTTCTGTAAACACGAGTCATCAAAACGTAATGGGCTCCTTTCAATTTCAGTGGATTCTCCCCAGAGCTAATTCAGACACATATAATGAGTTTTGCCTTTGCAGGTACAGGAGGGTGACCTCTACTCCATTTTGTCTGTGGTACAAATGTGCCCATTTCTTGTGGTTCAGTTTAACAGTTGACTTTTTATTTAATCATTTCTCCAGTTCATAGTTTATTTCATCACGGCTTCTTCCATGCATGAGATGAGGAATGAAACTCCAGTTTCAGCTTTTCTCTTTCCAGAGAAGTTTAGCAACATTGTTCATGCTGTTAAATACCAGGCATAAACTTCTGCAGCAGTCTAACTGGCAATTAATGTGCAAATGCAGCAATTTCTTGAGACTCTCAGACAAATTGTGGGCAAGCTGCCATTCTCACAAGGCTAACAATGGAGTGGTTTAAATTATGCAGCACCTTGTGGTGATTCATGGGGTATCTCTTCCTTGCCACAAGTTTCCCGATAATCCGATTAATGTGCCCACTGTTATTAGTGTGCAGACACTGTTATTTTGGCTCAGAATTCTGGCTCATATATATCCCATTATGTTACTCAGATTACATACTGTTTTATAAGGACAGTGTACTATTCTGCTGCTAAAGCTGTACCCCTTGAAATCCAAACTTCTAGTTAAACTAACAGAGACTTGGGTTAAATCAAAGTTCAATTGCTTGGAGTGGGAACTATATTGGTGTGCTCAGTCAAGTCCGAACCAGCATGAAATGTCCGACATTTTTTTTTAATGCATAATTGTAGACTAAGTTTAAAAATAACTTTAGCAGACGTTATGACACTTCGCTTCATATTTTCTATTGGTGAAAACCTGTCTTTGCGTTTCAAATGACTGATGTTTGCTTTTCAAAAAAAAAATTTTTCAAAGATATTTTCTATTTGCACGGGAGTCAAATCAACTGCAAGAAATTTGTCCTGAACGTATTTCCCTACAGTGAGACAAAGCTAAAAGAAAATGCAAGCAAACATACCATTAACTTTATCCATAATAATCAAAAGTCTTACATCGGCACATATATTTTGTCTGTGACTCTCAATTTTTTCCATTATAAATGTGAACATATGAATTTATAATGCTAACATCCACGTGAACTAAAAGAAAAGCAAAATACTGCAGATGCTGGAAATCTGAAATAAAAACAAGAAATGCTAGAACCACTCAGCAGGTCTGGCAGCATCTGTGGAAAGAGAAGCAGAGTTAACGTTTTGGGTCAGCGACCCTTCTTCGGAACTGACAAATATTAGAAATGTCACAGGTTATAAGCAAGTGAGGTGGGGGTGGGGCAAGAGATAACAAAGGAGAAGGTGTAGATTGGACAAGGCCACATAGCTGACCAAAAGGTCATGGAGCAAAGGCAAACAATATGTTAATGGTGTGTTGAAAGATAAAGCATTAGTACAGATAAGGTGTTAATGGACTGAATATTGAACAGCAGCAAGCGCAAACATGAAAAAAAGTGGGTAAGCAAACTGAACAAACGAAGATGAAATGAAATAAATGCAAAAAAAAGATTGTAAAAAATGTAAAAAAGAATGTCGAAAAAAGGAAGAAAAAATAACTAAAAATGAAAGTAAAATGGTGGGCTGTCATGCTCTGAAATTATTGAACTCAATGTTCAGTCCGGCAGGCTGTAGTGTGCCTAATCGGTAGATGAGATGCTGTTCCTCGAGCTTGCGTTGATGTTCACTGGAACACTGCAGCAAGCCCAGGACAGAGATGTGAGCATGAGAGCAGGGGGGGGGGGGGGGGGGGGGGGGGGGAAGTGTTGAAATGGCAAGCAACCGGAAGCTCAGGGTCCTGCTTGCGGACTGAGCGGAGGTGTTCCGCAAAGCGGTCACCCAGTCTGCGCTTGGTCTCCCCAATGTGGAGGAGACCACACTGTGAGCAGCGAATACAGTATACCACATTGAAAGAAGTACAAGTAAATCGCTGCTTCACCTGAAAGGAGTGTTTGGGGCCTGGGATAGTGAGGAGAGAGGAGGTAAATGGGCAGGTATTACACCTCCTGCGATTGCAGGGGAAGGTGCCATGGATCAGGGACGAGGTGGTGGGGGTAATGGAGGAGTGGACCAGGATGTCGCGGAGGGAACGATCCCTTCGGAATGCTGACAGGGGAAGGGAGGGGAAGTTGCGTTTGGTAGTGGCATCACGCTGGAGGTGGCGGAAATGGCGGAGGATGATCCTTTGGATATGGAGGCTGATGGGTGGAAAGTAAGGACAAGGAGAACCCTGTCACGGTTCTGGGAGGGAGGGGAAGGAGGGAGGGGAAGGGTTGAGGGCAGAGGTGTGGGAAATGGGCCGGACACGGTTGAGCGCCCTGTCAACAACAGTGGGGGGGGGGGGGAGAAAATCCTCGGTTGAGGAAAAAGGAGGTCATATCAGAAGCACTGTCATGGAAGGTAGCATCATCAGAGAAGATGAGTCGGAGACAGAGAAACTGGGAGAATGGAATGGAGTCCTTACAGAAGGTAGGGTGTGAAGTGTAGTCGAGGTAGCTGTGGGAGTCGGTGGGCATATAATGGATATTAGTAGACAACCTATCCCCAGAGATGGAGACAGAGAAGTCGAGGAAGGGAAGGGAAGTGTCAGAGATGGACCATGTAAAAGGTGAGAGAAGGGTGGAAATTGGAAGCAAAGTTGATAAAGTTTTCCAATTCGGGCGGGAGCAGGAAACGGCACCGATACAGTCATCAATGTACCGGAAAAAGAGTTGGGGGAGGGGGCCTGAGTAGGACTGGAATAAAGAATGCTCGACATATCCCACAAAAAGACAGGCATAACTAGGACCCATGCGGGTACCCATAGCGACACCTTTTACTTGAAGGAAGTGCGTGGAGTTGAAGGAGAAGTTGTTCAATGTGAGAACAAGTTCAGCCAGGCGGAGGAGGGTGGTGGCGGATGGGGACTGGTTGGGCCTCTGTTCCAGGAAGATGCGGACAGCCCTCAAACCATCCTGGTGGTGGATGGAGGTGTAGAGCGATTGGACGATTTTTTTTGTATTTATTTCATTTCATCTTAGTTTGTTCAGTTTGCTTACCCACAGTTTTTTTTCCATGTTTGCACTTGCTGCTGTTCAACATTCAGTGTATTAACACCTAATCTGTACTAATGCTTTGTCTTTCAACACACCATTAACATATTGTTTGCCTTTGCTCCATGACCTTTTGGTCAGCTATGTGGCCTTGTCCAATCTACACCTTCTCCTTTGTTATCTCTTGCCCCACCCCCGCTTTACTTGCTTATAACCTTTGACATTTCAAATATTTGCCAGTTCCGAAGAAGGGTCACTGACCCGAAACGTTAACTCTGCTTCTCTTTCCACAGATGCTGCCAGACCTGCTGAGTGGTTCCAGCATTTCTTGTTTTAATCCACGTGAACGAAGCACTCTAATTGAGCAATTTGGTCACTGGGTTCTCATAATTGTCTCAAATTGCTATCTGAATTATTTGCCATTTCATGCCTACAGTAATTGAAATTTAATGTCTAAAATAAAGATTTAAGCAATATTTTCAAATACAAAAAATTACATATTTCAAAATAATTTATTTAAATGTATCCATCTAATTGCCTTGTACTTTTTAATGCCTTCGTCACACCAAATGTCTGGGCTTGACATTTGATATTTTTGTCCCATTCTGTGACAATGAAATGAATTTAGATTGTACAATCTGAGCATCAGCAATATACCTTATTTCCCAGAATGCATCAGTACTAATCAGCTAACACGCACATACATTAATATTTATATCTATATAATTATATATATCTCATGCATCAGATTTTTAAAAAGTAGAGAAAAATTAGTATCCTGTTTATACATGTTCCGTAGCCATTGCTGTGTGATCTATATAATTGAGAAAGAGGCAGCCAACATCCGCCGGCCAGACAGATAGTAACAGTGTAAGCCGGACAGCATGCGAGAGGCTGTGGACAAAAGATTAAACGGGTGGGTAGAGGGTGGGGCTGAGCAGACAGGACAGCATCAGTGTCTGATTCTGATTTCAAGAGAGCTATGGTACTTTGTTTTGTTGGCGAACAATAAATGTTATAAAGAAGAAATGTCTATTCTAAAACCTATGCTACAGGAAAATTAAGGCTTACATACAGTTGTTTGTTCACTGGTATCATCTTCTTCCAAGAAGGTTGACTGCTATGGATCTCCACCTGTCTGTCTGTCCTGTGCTGCCTTACACATTCTGCTTAGGTCAACTGCATCCAGTCCAACATACCCACCATCATTTTCTCCTCTGCTTCCCTCTCCTATGTCTTCCGTTGATCTTTCCTTCCAATAATTGTCTGTCAACCTTCTGTTACAATGTCACCGAAATATTGTACCTTTCGCTCTTTGAAGTTATACACTAATTTCCTTTTTTCTCCAGCTATTTCCAGCACTTCATTAGTCTTTGTGTAGGAAATGCAAAACATCCTCCTGTACGTCCCTATCTCAAATGCATTCAGCTGATCAACAGTGTCACAAGAGTTTTGTTTACTTTATTTGAAAGGTTAGAATTCTGTGTGCTTCAAAAACAGATAAAGGATTTTTCTCTGAACATTGAATGCTGAAACATGGCGTTTGAACTAAGTGGGACAGGCTGCAAGAAACCTGTTACAAACAGGAATGGAAATGACAGATCATATAACTTGATTGCAGCATTTCAGTTTCATTTTTGCATTGTGGAGACTAGAAGGCTGGACAGACAGGAAGCAGAACAAACTGGCTGGGACCTGATTTTTTGCAGACCACCGAAGACCTCTCCCTGAAAAAGGTTTACCTCTCTTGTAAAGAAAAAATTCTACATTTGAGGTGGTGGCTGTGGTCTGCCTGGAGAGAAAAAGACCCCTGGAGAGGAAAAGACACATTTGCTGCTCTGTGGAGAAAAGCTCCTTTGCTGAGCGGAAGCCCTGCATTTTAAAAAAGGTAGCAGATTCCTACTGCCTCCAGTCTCTGAAAGATCTCTGCCTCAGGAGTGATTCCTGGTGCCTCTATGTTTTGGAAAATCCTGAAATTTAAAAAAGCTTCTATTACTATACTAGAACTACTATTACTAGACTGCTATTTCAAAACCCAAGGAGACCCGTTGCTACACTCTTAGCTGAAAGATCCGTGTGACACCTGAAGACGAAGTGCCATGAATGCCTACCCATCACAGACTGTTCAACCACTTCGTCTGGAGAGACTTCGAGTCGCATCCGACTATTCGGCTCAGGGATACCTCATCATCCTGGAATTATCCTACCAGAACCTAACAACCTAATTATTTTATTACTCCCAAGAAACAGTTGTAAACTAAAAACGCCTTTTCTCCCAGTTAATCGGTTTTTTTTTAATGTATGTGTATGCGCATGAGGGTAAGGAAGAATAAGAAGCTTGAAAAGGATCCTTTCACAGAGTTCTCATTATTGCTTAAGACTTAGTTTGTTAATAAATAGTTAATTTAGTTGTTGTTTGAAGAAACCTGGTTGGTGTGCTTTATTCTGGGGGACAAATAGAGTGTTTAATTTGGTTATTTTCCAGTAGGTGGGAAATTTTAATACACTATGACCTGTGCAGCGGGACTGAATTAACAGTGCATTACTCCCGCCTTGGTCGTAACAGTCTCTGTTTTTGTCCATGTCTTCGAGACATTTTATATAGATGACAAAATGTAGCACCTCAGCATTCTTTTCCTAAAATTCATGTTCAGTTTCTTTGATGTTAACATGTCCTTCATTTTGACAAAGCTGCTCTTGGCTATCACAATCACATCTCCCATCATATATGGGAATCTGCCCAAGATATGTGAAGCTTTTCATTTGTTTCAGGACTTGTCCATTTACTTCAATTTTCAATTCCAGGGTTAGGACTCTGCTCAGTGTCTTGGTCTTCTTCATATTCATTCTTAATCCATGTTCCACCCTTCTTGCTTTCACTTGGTTCACAATTTCCTGTCGTGCCTCTTCTGACTCTATCAGTGCAGTGTCATCTGCGCATCTCAAGTTTTTGACATGATCATACCCAGTCCTACTTTTACGATATGAACTTTATTCAAAGTGGAATCTTTGAAATTGTCCACTTTTTATAGGAAAATCAATGTGCCGAAAGATGGCTGCTGAAGGTCAGATGACTTGGCCTGTATATTCAAAGTGTCTCACAAGGGTAAAAGGATACATTCCAGTCTAAAAAGGTGTCAATTACACCCATCCTGAAACCATCCAAACATTTGTGAATTGAATGGGTTCTTCCAAATCAAAAGGTGTTGTCATGCAGGCTCCCACCTGCCAAGAATGGGGCACATTAATTTCACCACATGGACATCAATTTGAAAGTTATTGCTGGAAAGAAGCGAAGGACTGGTATAAGGGGTTGCCAAGCCCCTGGCTGGAAAGACATTTTTGCATATTAACATACAATATTAGTAAACAAAGAACCATTCGCTGACCCACCCAATACACAAAGCCAGAAGCGGTTATACCAGTCACGTGACTACCCTGCTGGCCAACTTGGAGTGTTTTAAATTGTACAGACAGTGCTTAAACTTATTTACTCCTGGACTGAGGCAGACTTCCTCTCCTGTCTGCCCCCATCTCTTTCTCATGGAACTCCAAAAACTACTTAAGACACATGAACTCCAAGAGAGAAATGTCTCTGCCAGTGAACAAGGTTTAAGCAGAATACTGGGCCCCAACGAAAGGCAAGACCAAACCTTCAATCAAGGACTCGACAGCGAGCTCAAAGCACAGTAACAAAAAACTCTTCAGATATTGCCTCAACTTTTTGCACTTTATTTCTTCTGCTCTTTTCTGTCTCTATTTGTATGAGTGTATCGCGTCTGCATGCTAGTGTAGGCATTAACCAAATCACAGTTTAAGCTCAAGTTTTAATAAAATTTCATCTTTCTTCTTGAAACCTAAGAAAGCCTGTTTGTGCTCGTTTCTTTACCTTATAATTAGAAAGCGGTGAACAAGGATTCACCAAGTGGGGAGCTAAAAACACAGTATATTTAAAAATTAAAACCCTGTTACAGCAAGACCAGGTGAAGGCTGAAAAGGGAATCCTAGACCACTTTCTCACCTGGTTATAACAATGTGAAGGAGCCACATAACAGAATTATACCCATCCAGACATCAATGGATGGCTATGGATTCCACATCCTGATCACTACAAGGTCACACCATGCAAGACAGCCATGTGTCAACGAACAAGGACTCTAATTTGATGGATTCTGACTTTAAAATGCAACTCTCTGGAGAGAAAGGGAGAGATCACAGCAACATCAGAGGGAGTCCAGGCAGGGGCTGTGGAAAGACCCAGCATAAACAAGAAGCCCTGCTGCTAATTCTACACTTCAATTTGGTGCAGCAGAGAACTAAAAGTGACCACCACTTACAGTCTGAAATCTTAACCATCAGAAATCTACAACAAGGGGCGGCACAGTGGCGCAGTGGTTAGCACCGCAGCCTCACAGCTCCAGGGACCCGGGTTCGATTCCGGGTACTGCCTGTGTGGAGTTTGCAAGTTTTCCCTGTGTCTGCGTGGGTTTTCTCCAGGTGCTCCGGTTTCCTCCCACAAGCCAAAAGACTTGCAGGTTGATAGGTAAATTGGCCATTATAAATTGTCACTAGTATAGGTAGGTGGTAGGGAAATATAGGGACAGGTGGGGATGTTTGTTAGGAATATGGGATTAGTGTAGGATTAGTATAAATGGGTGGTTGATGTTCGGCACAGACTCTGTGGGCCGAAGGGCCTGTTTCAGTGCTATATCTCTAATCTAATCGAATCTCAACAAATTCAAGACTACAAACCCAGGCCTGCACCTTTAAAAGAGATTGTTCTACTTAAAAGATTCAACAGGTTTAGCATAAACCACAAAACACCCACCGCACCAGGAACTCTTACCCTTTACCTTCTATCTTCGAGAATGTAGGAGACCATGAAGCGTGCGTGTGCAAGTGATGTTGCAAACATTTCAGAGAATGTATATTGTTCAATAAATAGTTAATCTTCTATTTTAAACCTACAAGAAAACCTGCTATTGTCAGTTTATTTGGCAAGTAAAACTCAGGCTAAATCATATTAAGTTGGAACCACCCACACCCCTTACCACCTATCCGTAACAACAGTTAACCCACCAATGTCAACCTGGTAATTCTTCTATCACTGAAGTTAGCTTCAGTGTACCGGTTGAACAGTTGAGTGCATAACTCATCCCTGGTTCACTCCTCTTTTGATTGGAAAGTTTACAAGCTGCTATCAAGTCTCATCAATATAGATCCTGAATGATCCTTTTATCATTTGTCAATTTCTAATTTAAGCACTCCATTATTTTCTGATGGTCGGCCCTATCAAATGCCTTCTCAGTCTTTAAAGCATACATACGCGGGCTTTTGCACTTACAGGTACCTTTCAACGACTACTCTCAAATGAAAGATGCCCGCTCCTGTTCCTTTCTTTGATCCGAATCCTTACTATCTCTGCTTCTATGGACTGGTCATTTCTTTTCAAAATGATTAGAATCATTTTCATCACATGGCTCATGAGGCTTATTATCCTCTGCTCTGACACTCTAGGGCTTTTGATTTTTTTTTTGGGAACTAAACAAACTGACTGCATAAAATCCTCATGTAGGAATCCTATTCTGTAAATTTTATTTTAGAGGTCTGTCAGTATCCAAATCATTCAGGGCTTTCAGGCATTCGGTTGGTATCTCCAATTCCAGGTGCCTTCTTTGCTTTCATCTTTTTGATCGTTGCACTGACTTCTGCCTCTATTATCTCTAGTCGTTCTCTTCGCTCTGATGGTACCAATTCACTTGTCTTCAAAGTCATACAATTCTCTGATGTACACCCATCATTTCACCACACTTTTTCAAAGAGTTCCTTGCTCCTTCTTTCTTTGGCCTCCTTATCTCGAGAGACAATGGGTAAGCGCCTGGAGGTGGTCAGTGGTATGTGGAGCAGCGTCTGGAGTGGCTATAAAGGCCAATTCTAGAGTGACAGGCTCTTCCACAGGTGCTGCAGAGAAATTTGTTTGTCGGGGCTGTTACACAGTTGGCTCTCCCCTTGCGCTTCTGTCTTTTTTCCTGCCAACTACTAAGTCTCTTCGACTCACCACACTTTAACCCCGCCTTTATGGCTGCCTGCCAGCTCTGGCGAACGCTGGCAACTGACTCCCACTACTTGTGATCAATGTCACAGGACTTCATGTCACGTTTGCAGACATCTTTAAAGCGGAGACATGGACGGCCGGTGGGTCTGATACCAGTGGTGAGCTCGTTGTACAATGTGTCTTTGGGGATCCTGCCATCTTCCAAGCGGCTCACATGGCCAAGCCATCTCAAGTGCCGCTGACTCAGTAGTGTGTATAAGCTGGGGATGTTGGCCGCCTCGAGGACTTCTGTGTTGGAGATACGCTCCTGCCACCTGATGCCAAGTATTCTCCGGAGGCAGCGAAGTTGGAATGAATTGAGACGTCGCTCTTGGCTGACATACGTTGTCCAGGCCTCGCTGCCATAGAGCAAGGTACTGAGGCCACAGGCTTGATACACTCGGACTTTTGTGCTCCGTGTCAGTGTGCCATTTTCCCACACTCTCTTGGCCAGTCTGGACATAGCAGTGGAAGCCTTTCCCATGCGCTTGTTGATTTCTGCATCGAGAGACAGGTTACTGGAGATAGTTGAACCTAGGTAGGTGAACTCTTGAACCACTTCTAGAGCATGGTCGCCAATATTGATGGATGGAGCATTTCTGACGTCCTGTCCCATGATGTTCGTTTTCTTGAGGCTGATGGTTAGGCCAAATTCGTTGCAGCCAGCCGCAACTCTATCGATGAGACTCTGCAGGCACTCTACAGTGTGAGAAGTTAATGCAGCATCGTCAGCAAGGAGGAGTTCCCTGATGAGGAATTTCCATACTTTGGTCTTTGCTCTTAGACGGGCAAGGTTGAACAACCTGCCCCCTGATCTTGTGGGGAGGAAGATTCCTTCTTAAGACCTGAACGCATGTGAGAGCAGCAGGGAGAAGAAAATCCCAAAAAGTGTGGGTGCGAGAACACAGCCCTGTTTCACGCCACTCAGGATAGGAAAGGGCTCTGATGAGGTGCCGCTATGTTGAATTGTGCCTTTCATATTGTCATGGAATGAGATGATGATACTTAGTAGCTTTGGTGAACATCCAATCTTTTCTAGTAGTCTGAAGAGACTACGTCTGCTGAAGAGGTCAAAGGCTTTGGTGAGATCAATAAAAGCAATGTAGAGGGGCATCTGTTGTTCGCGGCATTTCTCCTGTATCTGACGAAGGGAGAACAGCATGTCAATGGTCGATCTCTCTGCACGAAAGCCACACTGTGCCTCAGGGTAGACGCGCTTGGCCAGCTTCTGGAGCCTGTCTAAAGCGACTCGAGCAAAGACTTTCCCCACTATGCTGAGCAGGGAGATTCCACGGTAGTTGTTGCAGTCACCGCGGTCACCTTTGTTTTTATAGAGGGTGATGATATTGACATCGCGCATGTCCTGAGGTACTGCTCCCTTGTCCCATCACAGGCAAAGCAGTTCATGTATTGCTGAGAGTATAGCAGGCTTGGCACTCTTGATTATTTCAGGGGTAATGCTGTCCTTCCCAGGGGCTTTTCCACTGGCTGGAGAATCAATGGCATCACTGAGTTCCGATTTTGTTGGCTGTACGTCCAGCTCATCCATGACTGGTAGAGGCTGGCCTGCATTGAGGGCAGTCTCAGTGACAACATTCTCCCTGGAGTACAGTTCTAGGTAGTGCTCCACCCAGCAGTCCATTTGCTTGCGTCCCCTGATTTAGATTTGAGGGGGGCGATCTTCTTGATGGTTGGCCCAAAAGCTCTCTTAATGGCATCATACATTCCTCTGATGTTTCTGGTGTCAGAGGCCAGCTGAATATGACTGCATAGGTGTTGCCAGTAGTCATTTGCGCAGCGCCTGGCTGTTCTTTGTGCAACGCTTCTGGCTGCTTTAATTGCTACGGATGTTAACTTGCTGGGGGCTTTCTTGTAGTTCAACAGTGCAATGCACTTAGCGGCTATTACAGGTTCCAGCTCTTCAAAATGAGATTGAAACCAGTCTGCATTTCTCTTCGCACATTTGCCGTAGGTGGTCAAAGCTGACTCATAGATGGCGTTTCTGATGTGGGCCCACTTTGTCTCAGCATCCCCTGTTGGAGTGTTTTGAAGGGCTTTTTCAAGTGAATTTAGAAATTTTTGTAACAGCTGTGGATGAGAAATTCTGCTAGTGTTGATGCGCGGGCGTCCCTTCTGCTTGGAGTGATGCAGCTTCTTTGGTTTGAGTCTAACCTTGCTGCACACCAGGGAGTGGTCGGTGTCGCAGTCCGCACTGTGGAAGCTGCGTGTGATTTGAACGCTGTTTAAAGAGGCTCGCCTTGTGACAATGAGGTCTAGCTAGTGCCAACGACACGATCTTGGGTGCCTCCATGAAACCTGGTGACAGGGTTTAGTGTGAAAGAACGAGTTGGTGATGCAGAGGTTATGATAGGTACACAACTCAAGCAGTCTCTGCCCATTCTCATTCATCCTTCCAACGCCATTGCGCCCAAGGCAGGAGGGCCATGAGTCATGGTTGGCCCCGACCCTGGCATTAAAGTCCCCCAGCAGGAACAGGTGTTCGGTGTTGGGGATGCTACTAATGATATTATGGAGTTCCTCGTAGAACTGGTCTTTAGCTTCAGGTGGGGAGCAGAGTGTTGCAGCATAGATGCTGAGTAGGTGTACTGGACCAGAGGTGGTGAGCAGTCGGATGGACAGTACGCGTTCCGAGCCATTTGAGCGAGGAATTTCTGATGGCGAAGCCCACTCCATGCTGTCTTGGTTCTTCAGGATCCCTACCAGAAGAAGGTGTAGTCTTGCTCTGCTAGAGATTCACTCGCAGGGAGGCTTGTCTCCTGAAGTGCTGCAATGTCTACATTTAGTCTCGTGAGCTCGTTGTTAATGATGGCGGTCTTCCGAGAATCGTTGATTTGTGTAAGGTCTTCCGACAGGCCAGGACACACAGTTCTGACGTTCCAGCTTGCAAAGTGAAGGGCTGGTACCTTCTTTCCTTTTTTCATGTTGTTTGGTGCGGTGTTGCAGTCCACTTTTCGGGCAATGACCCGGAGCTCCAAGAACCCATTGAAGCAGGTGGACTGTGGCGGGACAGAACCTTATTGACCGGGGGCTGCCCGGTTTGAGGCGGGCGGTAGCTGTCCAGTGAGGTGCGATGACCTCTCCCACCAACAAAGGCAACCCATGGCACCCAATCTCTACGCCAACTGAGCTGGACTTATAACCCGTAACTGCTGCCTTCCATGTTGTTTCAGTCGCTGTGAGGCAACTATGGAGTGACCTCTCCATGGCGCATGCCTGGGCGAATGTATGGAGGTTGAGAGTTGCCCAAGCGTCAAAACCCCCCTCTCGGCCTTTCTGGTGGGGTCCAAAGGAGTGCAGAGCACGACGTTTGGCACCGGTATGGCTGCAGGAACTGCCGAAAACATGCCAAAGGTGACACATGACCGCGTACGGGGTTCCGCTCCGGATTTTCTGTTAGGGTTTACTCCCTTAGCCTTGGTCTCTCCCGAGACGCCCACAAGGCAGTGGGGTTGTTAGGGCCCCTACACAGGTGTAGGAGGATGCCGGTAGAGGGGGGGGGGGGGGGGTGTGGAAATGAGCTGAGAGAGTGTGGAGCTGGGATAGGGAAGTGTGGGGTGGAAGGGGGGGGGGGGGGGGGGAACAAAAGTGTGTGCAGGTAATAAGCCATTTCTTCAGTTCCCACCATCGACGCCTGGAAAGCTCATCCGCGTCCTTCGGGAGGTGAGCGACAGCCTCGGGCGCCGGTACCAGCATTGCCAACATAGCTCAGAGAGTATCTGCAGCGCAATCTCCCGCGGGCACTTTGAAGTTGCGGCCGAGGAGCCGTTCGTGGCTTTTTGCGTGTTCGGGGCACCTTTTCGCAAGGCTTCCCCTCTGTGATAGACTTATTTCCCTGGGGGTCCCGCTGCTCCTTCTTCTCTACACTGGACTTACCGCACGCCGTGGCCGCGGACACTCTGGACTCTTGCTCCTTATACAGCCACTAATTGTAGTTATTCTTTTCTCATCATGTCAGTGCTCTAACTTTCTCATGCAATGCGGTCATATTATGCCTTTTCTCCAGTTCTATTTCCTTGCAACACTCTTCATACCACTTTTCATTGGCTGCTCTACATACTTTTCTTATCTGCTTTTCTATTTCGTCATATTCTTATTCTGTCTCCTTTCTCCATCATATCTAGTATTTCAGTCATCCACTCTTGATGTTTCCTCCTGTCTTTCTTAGGGACTGTCTCATGCGCTGTTTCAACCTTTCCCCAATGCCTTTCTTTCGTTTCTTTCCCCCCACCCACCCAAGATCTTGATCTTTCACTTCCTGAAGTAAAACTTCATACTAGTTAGTAATCTCCACAGCATACTTCTCATTTTCCTCTGTTTGTCTAGGTTGGCTTGGTCTTTCTTTTCGGGATTTCCAGCTTGATCTTCATTACAAGCAGGCAGTGATCTGAATTGATGTCTGCACCTGGGTAAATGAAGGCATTTTTGATGCTGGTCTTGTACCTCTCATTGATTATCAGAAAATCTATTTGATTTCCGTCAACATCACCTGGACTCTTCCAGGTGTACAGTCTTCTTGGGTGTTGTCTGAAGAGTGTATTCAAGACAATCAAGTTGTTTTCCTCATAGACCTCCATCGGGCATTCACCTCTGCTGTTGTGTGTTTCTGGCCCATACACTCCTATCACATTTCCACACCCCTCTCTGCCAACTTGTGTTCAAATAACCCATGACTATCAAAATGTTTTCACTCTTCGGGTGCTTCAATGCTTTTTTGCACCTCCTCATAGAATACTTCGATTTCATCACCGTGATCTGCCTGGGCCCATACAGTAGTAAATACACAATGCTCATCAGTTTCCCTTTACATTTTGCCATAGTCACTGATATTGGCCAACCCCCCTGCATTGCTCTTGCTACCTTCTTTGTCATCATTATTCCGTCTTCATTCTTATGTTCACTGCCACCTGAGATCACCACCACCTGCTTTCCTTTGTCTATTTTACCAGATTCCATCTATCTAACTTCTGCCAACCCTAAAATGTCTTAACATCTCTTTCACGCAGTTGCCTATTTTATCACTCTGGTACAGCGTCCTTACATTCCAAGTTTCAAGAGATCTTGTCTGGGTTTGAGTGTAGCATCAGATGGTTGACTTTCTTCCGAGTTTGGGTTGCCCTAGTCATTCACCCAGCTATTCCTATTTCCCATCTTCTTCCATGTTCCTATTTAAAGTAGACATCTCTGCAGGGGGCCCAGGTCTGCCTACATCACTACTAATTATACTAAATTCCATGACTAACTATGGGTGATAACATGTATACACACACACACACAAGCAAAAAGAATTCACAGTAAAGTGAAGCCTAAATCAGAAAGTTGGTAAAGAAAGTGACATACTAAAAGTATTTTTCAATGAATGGAAGGTTCAATCGTCAGGAAGACAGGGGAAAATATTGAAAAGTAAAACAAGAAGAAATCCTAGAATAATAGAAAAATAGGATAGTTGTCAATGACTAGCAATGATGGCATGGTTTATTTCCAGTATTCATTTTTAAAATTTATGCCAAGATCTCAGTAGTACAAGACAGATTTGAAATGAAATTGTTTCACCAGAAACAACTGCAGCAAGATTTTAGTTAGATGATAGAAATTAACTTGGATAGAGCTGTAGTATCCAATACTATTTGTTCTAGAGTACAAAAGGGTAGAATCTAATGAGAGCCATCAGTTCACAGTCAATAACTCATTAAGGTACAAGTTGGTTTGAGTGGATTTGAAGGCAGTTTGTGTGGCACCATTATGAAAGAGAAGGAACAATCTGCAGGAAATAACAGGGTCACGAGTTTGACTTTGGTAGTAGGGACACTGTTGAGAAACCATCATGGAATTGAGAGAAGAGGGCAATGCCACTTAAAGGGACATGAGCTGCTAGTCAATTTTGATTATGAGTCATGATCACCTGAAGCTTGCTGGCTTACTTCAGGGCAACAAAGAAGAATTTCAGTTTTTCATGAACTGGCTGGGTTTTTTTTTAAAAACCACTCCATCGCATCAATGACTGCTTAGGGCAGTTATAGTGGATATGGAAGTCTTTTCTCAACATTATTTTCATTCAGATGTTCTTTTTTGAATGCTTCGAAACAAGTCATTTGCAATTGAACAGAGTTCTACAGCAGTAAAGATTTTAACTTCTTCCGACTGCAACTGTAGAGTTAGTGCATGTTGCTGGTCTGAAATGATGCAGGATTTGCTGGCATTTAACCTACTGGAACCAATATAAGAGCAAACATTGCTGGATCACATCATCTATTAGAAAACAAATCCCTGTGCAACAGCAAAGCTTAATATAATAGCTATTCTGCCAAGTTCATCAAAAAAGGGACAACGGATCATATGCTGAATTAAGACATGTAACATTACATCCTTATGATGCTCTTGAATTTATGCTGCTGAGTCTATCAAATCACAAAAATAATGTTTATTTGCTCTCATTCATCGTTCATACATTTAGCATTTATAATTAATGTTTATAACTGCTATTGCTTTAATTACTACTGTAGGACTAAAAGGTATTTTCATTAAAAGCAAAGACATGTATGCTGAATAGTGTAATCTCTGGAAGATGCTTTTTACATAACTATTCAATTCATGTGCATAGTCATTACAAACTTCCAACAGCGGTTTCCCTTTCATCTCAAGCTACAAAATATTGTGCACTGAACAAAATGTTCCCTAGCAACCACATTGCAATTAACAAAAAGGAAACCTAAACTAGCCAATTACAATGGGCTGTTAAGTCATACCCATGACAAGGAGAAACAACTTTTCTTTGTTGCTTTAAAGCAGCATCTCAACGTTACTATGGATCTCAATTCACTACATCTCCTAATTTATTGACCCGTTCCAAGACCTAAACTGTATTTGTTTGTACAAATAGATGCATTAAAGAAATACATTATCCATGTGTTATTTGGTTAGAGTCATCCAAATACTAAATACTATGAATAGGTCTTACCAAAATAAGCATGCATTTAAAAGATGGTTATTCTAATATGCTTTTTTTTAAAAAATTACTGTATATTTAAAGAACAGGTGATAAAATCTACAACTATACAATATTTGTTAGTTACTAAGTTTTAAAGCATAATATTTTGCCTCATTTGATATTCTAAATAAACATTTTAAAAGAATTGCAATATAATGGATAACACTATAAAATTCTAATAGGACCACCGTTGAAAGATACCATTATGTCATCCCAGTGCTCTTCCCTGAGCCCATGGAAAACAGGTATAGTAACATGAGATGTAGACCTATCAAGTCTGCAAAGCCTACATCTGAAACATTAACCTATCAGTTCTTTGAACAGATCTTGACTAACATTGTGTTTCCAGCATTTTCTGTTTTTGTTTCTGCTTTTCCTTGATTAGATTTCTTGAAATTTCATTTCTTCCTGGCACTTAATGACCATTTGACTCTACCTAATGCATAGATTCCCCAACAAATCTATTTCCATTAAAAATGGAAAATCTACAATTTTCCACAAATATGAATTAACTATGTCTGACTTAAATACTTGTCAAATCAGTCTTAATGGCTCAGTCAACTCAATAGGTAGTCCTCAGTGGCTGAAATACAGTGTAACATACTAGCATTGCTTGCAAGTGAAATCAATATTTCATATAATTATGATATTCTACAAAAAAGTAACATTTTCTAAATAATACATTCACAAAATAGAATGGCAAAAGTGCCATAGGCTAACTTGATTGTCAGTGTGCAGATTCTTTCCAGGACAGTAAGCATACTACAAATGAATGGAATTCTTTGTAAACTAGAAAATTAGAATGCTTCACTGACAAGGTGCCTGGTGAAATAGACCAATTCTGCACAAAAATCAATAAGCAGCACAGTGCAAAGATGACCTACAGCTATTTGCATTTGAGTAACCTACTTATGACAACTGACATCAATTTCATTTGAACTGGAAGAAACCAGCAGTGCAGTCCTTCTCAAGTAGAAATGCAAAGGCATAATTTGACAAATGAAGAACGGGGAAAAAAAGTGATTAACCTCACTTCAGGAGCCCATCAAAAAAGTAATGCTGTCATACAGTTAACCGTTAGGAATCACTGACACATTGATCAGAATTCACTGGATCTGAAATTTGATAACTTAATGGGAGCTCCAGCACAGTCTAAATCCAGACTCCAATCTAACAAATATCTGACCATCTGTCAATGACTGGATTTAAATCATGAGTCCACCAAAAACAGAGCAAGTTTCGTGTGCAAGATGTGGTATTAAAGACTCCACCAACTAAATATTTCAAATATGATTACAAATAAGGCCTGGAAGATTTTTTTAAAAATGGAAAACCACTAACTTAGCATGCCTATTTCAAATAAGTAGAACACCTAAAAACATAGGCTGAAATGAGCAAATTAAATTTTTCAAACAAATCAGTTGTCATTCAGTGCTGCCATAATATGGAAGGAAACACATCTTTGCAATGAGATGTAGAAAAAAATTTATATAATGCCTTATAAAATCCAAATTACTCCTACATCTAAACACACAATTATTTACAACACGGGTGGTGCCATTATTTAATTTTCCTTTGTTTATTTATGATTTGATTTTCTATTAGCTGTGTTCCTCTAAAAGGGGAACACTTTAAATAATTTTGAGGGGGGATATTGGGAGCAACGCAGTGTTTCCTTATGCTTTTGTTATAATTAATATAATTACTTTTAGAAGTTGAGCAGTTGTTGTTATAGACAAACTCAGTTGACAAATAACACGTAATAAGTTAATCAACTGGTTGAGAACGGAATGGTGGCCAGAACATTTCAGCTTTTTTGAAGAGTGCCATGAATATTTTAACACCCAAACGAACAATAAGAAAAAAGCAGATGGGTGAGATTAAAATGAAGCCCCAGGAGAATTGCAATTGAGAGTTGAGAACAAATTATATAAATAAGTTATTCTGCATCATACCTTTGCGCAGGAATGCCAGCCTATTTTTATGTACTCAGGTTCTGGGGTGAAACTTCAGGCTCTGAGGCAAAAGAGCTACCAAATGATCCACACTGACACACAAGCAGAACAAAAATCAGCAAGTGGTTACACTAAAGAAAACAAAAAAAATGGAGACCAAAGCAAACAAGAATGGACTGCTAGTAATCCCCCAGAAACGAATAAATTACTGCATTTTCTAACTGGAAAGGGTAATGCTTTCTATGGGAAGCATTAACTGCTGCCAAACACCAATATGAAGTATGTGTAATCAGCAGCATCTATATCTAGCCTCAGAAAATGATTGTGAAGTAAAATAATAAATTTAGTTTCTGACGCATACACACTGTTTGCCCATCGAGGTGATAACATTTTTGTGATTATTTTATGAAGCTAACGTTTTAAGAAAAAGCCAAAATGTTTAAATTGATTTATTTTTTAAGACAAACATATATTTGATTTTTAATTAACGTAATAGACTCTGAAAAAAATCCACTGCTCAAAAAAATGAATTCTGCAAGTCCTAATATTTGCCTTTTTGGTGCATTTCTAAGCGTCAGCAACTTTGTTGTCAACAGGAAACCAATTACTGTACTGTATGTCAAGAATTTGGTTGTGTTTAAAATGCATACTGCAACACTTGCCAAGTCCAAACATCTAAAGTTGAGATACACAAAACAAAGAAGATGCTTTTCACAATTTCCTTTTCAAAGTAATTTATTCTCCGATCAAGTATTTGTTTTTTTCTACATCATATTTTCAGTTCTAACACCTCATCAGGTTGATGAGTTGCTTCCAGACCTCTTCCATCATCATCTTTGGATGAAACCTGGCATGCAATCATGACTCATCACTTCCCTTTCTCCCTAGAAAGACACCATGATTTCAACCCAATATTCTTCTGATGAACATAGATCAGAAATCAAACTATATTATACACTCATAGTCCAAAGTGTTCCAAAGTACAGCTTCACCCAAGATAGTGTGAAAATATGTCAGAAGTTAGATTTAGTACTGTCAAAATATTCAGTGATGCGGAAACCAAAGATCCATGTTATCTTAAGTCTTAAAAACCAATTGTTCTTTCAGAACTACAGAAAACTTATGGAATCAAACTACAGAATATAAAAAAACAATTTGGCCCATTAAGGGTTTTCTTTAGTTAGGTCATCCATTTTAATCCCCTCTCATACATACGAATTAGGAGCAGAAGTTGGCCACTCAGCCACTCAAGTCTGCTCCACCATTCAACAAGATCATGGCTGATCTGTTTGTACCCTCAATTCCCCATTCCCACCTACACCCCAAAAATCTTTCACCCCCTTGCTTATCAAGAACCTATCTACCTCTGCCTTATAAGTATTCAAAGACTCTGCTTCCACTGCCTTTTGAGGAAGAGCGTGCCAAAGACTCATGACCCTCAGAGAAAAGATTTCTCATCTGTCTTAAATGGGCAACCCCTTATTTTTAAACAGTGACCCCTAGTTACAAATTCTCTCAAGAGGAAACATCCTTTCCACATCCACCCTGTCAAAACCCCTCAGGATCTTATATGTTTCAATAAAGTCACCTCTTACTCTTCTAAACTCCAGAAGATACAAGCCTAGCTGGCCAACCTTTCCTCAGAAGACAACCCGCCCATTCCAGGTATTCGTCTAGTAAACCTTCTCTAAACTGCTTGCAACATATTTGCATCCTTCCTTAAATAAGGAGACCAATACTGTACACAGTACTCCAGACGTGGTTTCACCAATGCCCTCCGTAACAGAAGTATAACCTCCCTACTTTTGTATTCAATTCCCCTCGCAATTAATGATAACATTCTATTAGCATTCCTAATTATTGTCTGTATCTGTATACTAACCTTTTGCAATTCATGCATGGGGGAGGCAGTGGCATAGGGGTAACGTCACTGGACTAGTAATCCATAGCCCAGGCTAATGCTCTGGGGACATGGGTTCGAATCTCACCTTGACAGATGGTGAAATTTGAATTAAATTAATTAATCTGGAATTAAAAGCTGGTGTAATGGTGACCATGAAACCATTGTCAATTGTTGTTAAAAAACCATCTGGTTCACTAATGCCCTTTAGGGAAGGAAATCTGCAGTCCTTACATGGTCTGGCCTACGTGCTACTCCAGGTCAACAGCAATGCTGTTGACTCTGAAATGGCCTAGCAAGCCACTCAGTTCACAGGCAATTAGGGATGGGCAATAAATGCTAGCCTAGCCAGCGACGCCCACATTCCACATACAAAAAAGGACTGGGACAGCCAGATCCCTCGGCATCTCTGAGCTCTGCAATCTCTCACCATTTAAGTAATATGCTTCTGTTTTATTCTTCCTGCCAAAAAGGACAAATTCACATTTTCCAACATTATACTCCATTTGCCAGATCTTGGCCCACTCACTTAATCTATCTATATTCCTTTGTCGCCTCATGTCCTCTTCACAACTTACTTTCCTACCTATCTTTGTGTCATCAGTAAATGTAACCACATAGCTTCAGTACCTTCATCCAAGTCACATATATAATATATAAAAATTGTAAAAGGATGAGGCCCCAGCACTGATCTCTATGGCACACCACTCGTTACATCTTGCCAACCAGAAAATGACCCATTTAGGCCTGCTCTCTGTTTCTTGTTAGCTAGCCAATCTTCTATCCATGCCACTGTTACCACCTACACCATGAGCTTTTATTTTCTGCGATAACCTCTGATGTGGCACCTTAACAAATGCCTTCTGGAAATCCAAGTATAGTACATCCACCGGTTCCCCTTTATCCACAGCACATGTAACTCCCTCAAAGAACTCCAATAAATTGGTTAAACATAATTTCCCTTTCACAAAACCACGTTGATTCTGCCTGATTCCCTTCAATTTTTCTAAATGCTTTGCTAGAACACCTTTAATAATAACTAACATTTTCCCTATGACAGATGTTGTTAACTGGCCTGTAGTTTCCTTCTTTCTGTCTCCCTCCCTTTTTTGAATAAATGAGTTACATTGACTATTTTCCAATCTAACGGAACCATCCCCAAATCTAGAGAATTTTGGAAAATTAAAACCAACACATCAACTATCTCACTAACCATTTCTTTTAAGACCCTCGGATGAAGTCCTTCAGGACCCAGAGACTAGTCAGCCCGCAGCTCCAACAATTCGCTCAGTACCACTTCCCTGGTGATTGTAATCTTCTCAAGTTCCTCCCTCCCTTCCGTTTCCTGATTTACAGCTATTTCTGAGCTGTTACTTGCATCCTCTATAGTGAAAACCGATGCAAAATACCTGTTCAATTCATCTGCCATCTGCTTATTTTCCCTTATTAATTCTCAGACTCACTGTCTATAGGACAAACGCACACTATGTTAACCTTTCTCTTATAAATATCTATAGAAACTCATTGTTTTTATATTTCTAGCCAGCTTTCTCTCATTCCCTAATTTTTCCCTCATTAATCTTTTAGCCATTCTTTGCTGTTTACATTCTGTCCAATCTTCTGAACTGCCACCCATCCTTGTGCAATTATATGCTTTTAAGTACCATCTTTAACATTTTTAGTTAACCACGGATGGTGGGTCCTGCCCTTGGAGTTTTTCTCTCTCGTTGTAACATATCTATTCTGTGTATTCTGAAATACCCCCTTAAATATCTGCCAATGCATCTCTATTGACCTATCCTTTAACCTAATTTGCCAGTTCACTTTAGCTAGCTCTGCTTTCGTGCCCTCATAATTGCCCTTATTTAAGTTTATATACTAGTCTTAGACCCACTCTTCTCTCCCTCAATGTAATGTAAAATTGATTCACTGCTGCCTTGGGGCACTTTCACTATGAGGTCATTAAATAATCCTACGTCATTGCACAATACCAGTTCTAGTATAGCCTGCTTTCTGGTTGGCTCCAGAACGTGAAGAAACTATCCCAAAAACATTCGATGAATTCATCTAGGCTACCTTTGTCCATCTGATTTTTCCAGTCTATATGTAGTTTAAAATCCCCCATGATTATCGCCGTACCTTTCTGACAGGCTTCCATTATTTCTTCCTTTACACCCCGTCCTACCATGTGGTTACTGTTCGGGGGCCTGTACATCACTCCCACAAGTGATTTCTTGCCTTTATCATTTCTCATCTCTACCCAAACCGCTTCTACATTCTGGTTTCTTGAACCTAGGTCATCCCTCTCTATTTTGCTAATACCATCATTAATTAACAGAGCCACCCTCCACATTTTCCGAGTTCCTTTCCTTCCTAAAGGCAATGTACCCTTCAACGTTCTTCAGGTCCCAGTCTATATCATCCTGCAGCCATGTCTCTGTAATGGCTATGTTTGCACTCAGTTCATCTGGTTTGTTTTGAATGCTACGTGCATTCAGATATAGAGCTTTTAGTTTTGTCCTATTATTTTATAACCTCTAACCTTATCTGATTTACTCTTAGATTTGTACTCACTGCCCCTTCTGGTCAGTCTATATTTTCCCATATTAATACCTTTCTCTCTTGCCTTGTCTCTACTCTGATTTACAACATCTTCCCAAATTTGATCCCTTGCCCCCAACTATTTAGTTTAAAACACTCTCTACTTCCCTGGTTATGCGGCTCGATAAAACATTGGTCCTAGCATGGTTCTGGAGTAGACCGTCCCAGTGGTACAGCCCCCACTTTCCCCAGTACTGGTGCCAGTGCCTCACGAACCATAACCCATTTCTACCACACCAGTCTTTGAGCCATGCATTCATTTCTCTAATCTTATTTGCCCTATGCCAATTTTCACATGGCTCAGGTAATAATCCAGAGATTACCACCTTTGAGGTTCTGCTTAACTTGGTGCCTAGATCCTTATACGGACTATGCAGAACCTCGTTCCTTGTCCTGCCTATGTCGTTGGCACCTACATGGAGCACGACAACTGGATCCTCCCCCTCCCACTATAAGTTCCTCTCCAGCCCTGAGCAGAGGTCCCAAACCCTGGCACCGGGCAGGCAACACAGCCTTCTGGACTCTCGCTGTTTGCTGCAGAGAACCGTGGCTACCCCCCCTCACGATACTGTCCCCTACTACCACTACTTTATACTTTTTGCTCCCCCTGCGCGAATGGCTTCCTGTACCATGGTGCCATGTCAGTCTGCTCATCGACACTACAGCCTCGCTCTTGTCCATGTAAGCTGCAAGGATCTCAAACATTGCTCAACTGCAAGGGCTGAGGCTGCTCCATTCCCACCTTCTCAATGCCCTTACCTGTCTCACTCGCAGTCACACCGTCCTGTCCCTGACTACTGACCAAATCAAACAACACAATCCTAAGCGATGTGACTGCCTTCCGGAACAAAGCGTCCAGGTAACTTTGCGCCTCCTTGATGCATCACAATGTCTGCAGCTCGGCCTCCAGCTCATCTACTCTGTGCCGAACTTCCTCAAGCCGCAGACACTTACTACAGGCGTAGTTGCCATGGATTCCAGGAGCTCCCACACACTGCAGCCACGACACATCACCTGTCCTGCCATCTATATAGTGTTAATTAAATTACATTTATTTTCCTGAATTTTTAGCTCCCCTCTTCACCAAACTCCCTCACTCACTGAACTCCCCTCTTCACACTGTGCAGACAAGCAGCACTGGAGACCCCTGAATTTATACTCTCTGAAAAACAATGAAGAATCACCTTTGCTAGAGCTCAGACACCAGTATAAGCTGTGTACAGCTACTCAGAGCTTGCATATCCCTGTTTAAAACTAAGAAACTTAACTGGCCTCTTATTTTATAGTAATTTTAGTTAATTGCTAAATGTAAACAAAAATTAGACTTGAGAAATTAACCCTTAAAATCCCATCACTTATTAAACTCTCTTCTTCACACTCAGTGCAGACTCTCCTGCTTACTCCCCATATTCTGAGAATATCCTTCACTCCTTTCCTTCTTGTCTGTCTATGTAGCTTTCCCTTAAATGCATCTATGCTATTCGCCTCAACTACTCCATGCGGCAGCAAGTTCCACATTCTAAATACTCTTTGGGTAAAATTGTTTCTACTTTTTTTTTAAAAAATTGGATTTATTAATGACTATCTTACAAATAATTGTAATTCCCTTTTTAAAAAATCAGTCTGTTTCAACAGCTGTGGCAGAAGTTACACATTCTTAACACTCTAAGTAACCTTTTCCTAACGATTTTAAGTCAACCTGCAATCACCTGCCATAAAGGTATTTTTTAATCAAACTGATAAATTATGTGCAAAACTGATGCAGAAAAGAGGCATATACAATCAATGCCCTCCAAAAAATCCACAACCTGTGCCTAGTTTCTATTAATGTGTTATTATTAGTATGGTACACTTATAACTGAATCAGCTTTATTGTGAGAAGATTAATAGAAATTCTGCAAGATATCAGTTGCACTATAAAGTAAATTCAGGTTATCAACAAAACGCCCATATTTAAATTATACTGCAGGAAAATAATCTGTAGGACGTCTCCAAAAATATTCATATACGATGAGCACTTAAGCATGGGAAAAAAAGTTAGCTCCCATAAAGGAAGAGCCCAGCATCCGAGAGCAATATACGTGCTTTCACGAATGACATCAACTCTATTATTTGCGAATGGGATGAAATGCTGTATCAGCTTGATCTTGACCATTAAGTATATATGCCATTCGAAATCATATCACTCTACAGAAGGCGAGCGGGTGGGGCGCCGAAATAACAAGTAAAAAAACAAAACGAAACCCTAGCCCCCAGGGTATATCTTTCTATCAAAACGTAATTTAGAAATTCTCTACAGAATATCTGTCTCATCGAGGGAATGTCAACGACCTTGGGATTCGTCTCAATTAGATAGATAAACCTTGAAGATTCACATCTTACATGCATTTTTAAATATGCAATGTACAAAAACACACGAACACATGAAAACTAAAATTTTCAAAACGCGTGTAGATGTGGATACTTACATTTGAACCATGATGTTGCTAAGAAATATGCCGTCAACCAACTCCATGTATTCTGAAAGTGCTCCTGCATTTACGGGCGCTAAAGCCCCGAAAGTCTTCACCTAAAGGAGTGGAGATTTAAAATAAAAATTTATTTTAATGCAAACATATTTAATATTTACATAACCTGCACCGTGGGTTACAATTCCTCAATTAAAGATCCGAAAGAAGCAGTCAAAAGTGCTTACCCAAGTTACTAAGGGATCCGACATAAACTGCTCCAGAAGCGTAGTAAAATCGTTCTCCATTTTCAATGAACAAAAAAGCAAAGATTTCTTTTAAACTGTAAAATCCACTACCGTTGCCTGTCGTCGTATTTCCACTTCTTGCATCCTATCTATAAGCGAGCTCTAATTTCACAAAGTACCCATTTTAAGCAGAGGCCCGTTTGAATCTTGATCATTTGCAATGCAACTGAGACGTCACCAAACTCATTTTAGTACAAAATTTTGATTTAAATAATTGTCTGCATCACTTTAGGAAAACCGCCCTCTTCCCGCAACAGACACGAATTCCTATGGAAAGCCGTCAAACCACAATTATTTGCAACACTGCGTCTCCTCTCTCGTCAACTTAACACAAAACATGAGATTTGAAAAACGAACACTTATTCTCCAGAAAAAATAATACGCTCAGTCATCATCTATCTTTTGTTTTAAAAGGAGAATAAAATAAGATGAAGCATTGATATTTGATGTTTCCGAAATAAATGCCAACATCCCTAACGGAATTTTAGATATCACCACACGCGTCTCCAACTGCACTGAGCTCCAGCACGAGCCAACTAACGGCCGTGGAACATCACTCGCCAAGCCACCTCACCGCCCTGCACGAGCTTCTCTCACGCATTCAACCATCCTTTGAGATTAATCCGCCTCACCCCTCCCAAAATGTATCGCTCCGCTGTCTTGCTCTGCGGGAGACTCACATGGAAAAACAAGTCCGCCATGGTTGGGCATTTTAATAGATCAGAAGGTTGAGTGGTGTTCGCCATTTATATGCAGGACTATTTGTATTGTACTTATAGGTACATGGTAAGATTTTAAAATGTTTATTGGTTATAAAATGCTTCACTTTGTGCTGCATCATTTTCATTCAGTTATCTACTCGCGATTTTCAGAATTTGTATTTTATGCGACTAAGATTACTTTGATTTATAGTAAATTATGATTTTTTTGAGAATAGGTAACATTTTGTAAGTTATATAGATCGAACATAATGCAAGCTCCAAAAACAAAGAAGGATCAATAGTGACGCCTAACGGTGCGGAAAACGTAACATAACCGGAGAAACTTTCCATGTAAATTTCATTATATGTTCATAAACATTCAAATGCTTAGTTAACAAAGTCTTTCCCCCTTATTAATTCTGCCTACTTAAGTTGAGCTATCCTTCCCACCCCGATTTGCGAAGGAACTAAGGAAGAGATAATGCAAGATGGAAAAGCACAGCTGCCCTTTCCTTTCCGCTGGAGCGGAAATGCTGAACAAAAACCATTGGAACATGTATTTGCAACCAAGTTTGTGAACCAGTTATATCACAGTGCACGCCATACCACCATTTAGTAAAATATATAACTATAGATACAGAAACACATGCGTAGATCTACTGTAGCGCTATTCACGCATAATCAGAAAGGAACATGGGAGTGCGGCTTACAATGCAATACATAAAATTTACTGATACATCACATGACTGGAGACAAAACCATTACACACTTTAATGATACTGAAAAAATATATAATTGTATTTAGTTGTAATATTTTGCCTATTGTCTTGCAAAATTTTCTTAAGGGCAACTAAATTTAATCTTCCCTTCTAAAAACTTTTAACAAGTTATTTGCATTGTAAAATATATTTTATGTGATACATAGAATTTACTGAGGTTTACAGTGCAGAGATAGGCCGTTCAACCCAATTGGTCTATGGCAGTGTTTATGCCCTAGACCAGCCTTCTCCCACCTTACATCATTTCACTCTACCAGCAAATCCTGCTATCCTTTCTTACTGATGTAGCTTCCCTTAAATGCATCTATGCTATTTGCCTGAACTCATATGGTAGCAAGTTCCAGATTCTAACCACTCTCAGGGCAAAGAAGTTTCTACTGAATTCTTTATTGTATTTATTATATTTATGGCCCCGAGTTAGCAACAGATCCAGACATGACGTGAGGAATCCCCCCACCCACCCCTCCCCCCGACAACCCAAGTAGTCGAGCACTTTGGGAAGCATAGGTCAAAAATCAACCGTTCTTCCCCAGCATGCTACACCTATCATTTGTCATGGTTTATGTACTTCACAGTCCTGTTACGGACAGGTGGTAAAGGGTGTGGGTGGTTTCCACTGTTCACCTCCCAACTCATTGCAATCGTGTTTTGTTTAAAATGATGAGTTAGCTCCTCAGTGTTTTACTTGCCAAATAAACAGAAAGTGGCAGGCTTTTTTGTAGGTTTAAAACAGAAGATTAACTATTGAACAAAATTCATTCCCCAAAATGTTTGCAACACCACTCACATACTCATTCACCCTCACATGCACTCTAAGAGAAGATAGATAGAAGGTAAAGTGTAAGAGTTCAAGGTGTGGTAAGTGGTCATGGTTTATGGTAAACCTGTTAAATCTTCTAAGTAGGACAGTCTGTTTTAAAGATGCAGGCCTAGGTGTTTGTAATCTTGAACTTGTTGAGGTATTGTAGATTTCTGGTAGTTAAGATTTCAGACTGGAGGTGGCAGTCACTTTTAGCTCTCTGCTGCACCAAGTTGAAGTGTAGAATAGCAGCAGGTCTTCTTGTTTAGGCTGGATCTTTCCACAGCGCCTAGCTCGACTGCCTTCTGTGATGTCTCTGTCATCTCTCTTTCTCTCTCTCTCTCAGCCTTGCTGGAATTCAAGATGGCTTTATATATTTACCCTGTGACTGAGGAGAGACCAGACTGATCTTGATGTCTGAAGTTCTGTACTGGCAAGACCCCCTTTGTTCCTCCAAACAATTACCTTTTAAGGTGAACTTACAAGTGTTAGCTTCACCCATGTGACTTTAGGTGTCAATTCTTGCTAGGCTACATAATGGACTTTTGATGGCAGCAATTTGAGATGAGGGCTGTTTACACTCCATTGTAATGAAGGTTAACTGGAGATGGAAAATCTGAGGAAGGTCTTTGTCTTAGTTTGTTTGTGTTTAGTTCACATTCATGTGTGACTATCTGTCTTATTGGGGTTGATTGTTTTTTCAGTCTTAGTAGACAATGGGTGTAGATTACCAGGCAGGAGGTGGTATGAGTCATGACTTGTCCTCCATTTTGTTGACAGCCAATGTCCCAATCTATTAAGTTTTATAACTTCTCAGTTTGTTTCTGTATTTTCATCGTTACACTTCTCATGAGCGTGACACCTCTGCCAAAAAGGGAAAAAATGAATTGCTTTGGATTTCATTTTTTATGTTGTTTGTTTTTTGGTTACAAAGAAAGGAGGAAAGAAGATGTAGGGTCACATCACTACATACATTCTGACACCCACACCTCAACCTTACAACTGCGACAGCTGACATTGTCTGTAACAGCCATTTCCTGTTCAAGCTTGAGTTTCTCATCATCCTTTTTTTAAGATGAGGTACAATTATAATTGAATTTCTTTTTTTTGAAGTTTGGCCTTAGGAAGGTTTATGTTTAGAAAACCCAGTGCCTTCTATCCATTTCCCACTTTTAAATCCCAGTTATGTGGTGTTGAACGGGATTGGATTTCCCTAGCATCTGTTTGCACTACTTTGGGAATTTTAATACCAACAGACATCTGGCTTTTGGTGAGTTTTGGAGTAAGTGGGAACTCAAGTTCAACTCCTGAGTCTTTAAGGAATCGAATTTCACAGACTGCTGTCGAGATATCTTTTATGTTCCTAGGTTTGTAATATGTAAGTTTCCATTACTGCATTGTTCTTGGCTGTTGTCAATTTTCACTGCCTGTACAGGCCTTAGCCCTTTAACTGCTGCTTCCACAACACATGGATTTAATATTTCAGTATCTGGCACATTGATAATTCTTATCACTAGGGTGATAGTGCGTGTTGAAACTGTTTTTAACCACTGTGAGGTGTCTGGGTTCTCTCCTGCACTTTGTCCTTAGTGGCTTCTGAATCTAGTTTGCTGGGTTTGGTTAGCATTGGATTTAGAACCTGACCATTTGATTCTTCAGTGGGCAAATCCACACTAATTTCACTTTATTTTTCTTGTGGCTTTCACAAGTGCTGTTTGTCATAGGGCATATTACCTTCCCTTTTTCTTTTAGTTTGGTGATGGGTTTTTCGCAATCTACCCCATGTACTCTGGGATGCTAGTGCTTGCAGGTGACTATCCAGCTTCCGCTGTACTCCCCATAGAATTTCTGCTAGGTGAGGCATCTCCCTCACTTTTGGCTTAACTGTTGGGAACTTTCCATGTCCCTATTTAAATCTTTAAAGAAGGTTTCTGCTACTCATACCTCTGGTGTATTCCTTTCAACTTCTGCTCCTTTTATGTCAGCTCCTTTACTTTCCTCTGGCTCTGTCTTGGCCTCTTTCAATTCGACTGGCTTTCCTTTAGCCTCTTTAATCTTTACTGGCTCTATTGCCCCTGTGGGACTTTTGAGACATTCTCCGCCCTCTGCAGCTTCGCAAAATTTTGCTTGTTCCCCTCAGTTTCCCTACTCTCCGTGGACTGCTCTGGACCCTCTGGAAACATTACCACACTTCCTGCCAAGTCTTTTCCCAGCAATAGGTCGACTTCCCCTACATTGGTAAGCCCAGAATGACCCTAACCATCACTACACAGGTGGCCAACTTACTCTGTAGGTAAAGTTTAACTAAGGGAACCTTCAAGCATTTGCCAGTAAGCCCTTTTACCAATGCCATCGTATTTGTTCTGCTTTTGGCTAGCATCTCTGTAATCTTTGCTACAAGTAGTGGTTGAAGACAACAGGTATCATTGAGAATGGTATCTCTTTGCCTGGTGCCTGGGATACAAAAGGAGTAATTTTCCTTTTTTGCAAAAAGTTCTTGTAAGTATTCTGGTCTTCTGCTACATTTGAGCACATGCGGACCACCTTCATAGCTGCAGACACTGTCTTGACTCTAATGCCCCCTGTTGATTTTTTGGAATACCATGATATGCCCAGATTTTCCACACTGAAAACACACCAGGCGTGCCCCTATTGGTTTAAAATCTTGGTTTCTTCTTTTAAAAGTTGGAGACTGATCTGTTTTTCCCTCTTTACTCTCCTTTTCTCTCAAACCCATTTCTGCTTCATCTTCTTCCATCCTATCTCTCCCTAGCCTGTAAGAGTTACTAGACACAAGTTTATTTTGAGTTGGAGGTCTATGTGTTAATTCATAGTCGTTGGCCATTACTGCGGCTTCTCTCACCTTTGTAATTCTTTGCTCCTCAATATGGGTTTTTATATTAACTGGGATGCTATTTTTAAATACTTTTGATAGAATCACCTCTCTCAGATTTTCATAGGAGGGTTCTAGCTTGACCAATTGGATCCAGTGATTGAAAGCCGTGTTTTTCATTCTTTCAAATTCAGTTTATGTTTGGGCAGGTCACTTCCTCGTGTTTCTGAATTTCTGTTGATAGGCTTCAGGTATTAACACATACGCATTTAGAATTGCTGTTTTAGTCTGTTCATAATCGAGGGAGCTTTCTTCTGATAACATGGAATAAACCTCACGGGCTTTTTCTGTTAACTGATCCTGCATCAGGAGGGTCCAAATTTCTAAAGGCCACATTAACCATGTTTGCAAATTTCTCAAATGACACAAAGAATGCTTCAACATCTTCCTCATTAAACGTTGGTTACAATTGTGAGAACTTTAAGAGCTCAGAGCTCCATCCTGAGTTAGGGTCATTTGCCTCACTAGTGGTGTTTCCACTGGATACAGCCAACCTTTCCAACTCAGCACTCTGCAATTGTACTTGCTCTCTTTTTGTACTTGTAACTCCCTATCTTCTCTTTCCTTTTGAAGCTGAAATGCTCCTTTTTTTCCTTTTGAAGCTGAAACTCTCTCTCTCTGCCTTTGCTTCCTGAAGCTGAAACTCTCTCTCCTCCTTTTCCTTTTTTAATTGCATTTTCTTTCTTTGCAACTGAATTCTAGCTAGCATTACCTCTACAGACTTTTATTCCATGCTTTCGTCTTCTGGTTCAGGGGTTATTTTTAAATGATTAGCCAGACTCTTGTCTATTTCTGGTTTCTTTGTTTTTTGTTTGAAAGTGATTCCTACCTCAGTAGCTAAGCTTTTTAAATCCTCAATACTTAATTTATTTAACTTATTATGGAATATGTCTTCCTGCTCTGCAAACTCTTCCACATTAAATGTGGCCATATCTTTTATTTCTAACACCATAGGGAAAAAAAGACTGATGTGAGAAAACCTGTCTGTTCAATTTTCCACGGTTTTACAGGTCAATTTTCCTCCCTTTTCCAAATCTCTTGTTTATTTCGATTGTTCTGAATCCCAGACAAGCCTGCAATTTGTTACGGACAGGCGGTAAGGGGTGTGGGTGTTTCCCACTGTTCACCTCTCAGCTGACCACAATCGTGTTTTATTTAAAGTGATGAGTTAGCCTCGCAGTGTATTACTTGCCAAATAAACAGACAGTGAGAGGTTTTCTTGTAGGTTTAAAACAGAAGATTAATTATTTATTGAACAATATTTATTCCCCAAAAGTTTTGCAATGCTACTTACACACACATTCACCCTCACATGCACTCAAATATAGTGTTACAAGAGGTTTTATTTTTGTACTCAGAATTTAGAATTCTGTGTGTTTTAAAAACTGAGAAAAGGATTTTTGCTCAGTGGAAGACATCTGCAAATAAATGGAATTCCTGCAATATTTTGAAAGGAAGTTCATAACATAAGTTGAACGTATACAAGGACAGGAAAGCTGGCTATTTCAATGTAACCACAAGGGTTTGGCCTTCCTCAGAGCAGTTTTTTTTTTGAATGACAAGAGACACCGTGTCTGGACATATGACATGATCAGGAAGGTTTTTTTCCCACTTTGGACCCTTTCAAAAGCCAGTGAGTCGGACAAAGAGCAGCCATTTGAAATCTTTGCTTTTATCTGCCTGGAGCAAGAGATGAAGACCCAGAAAAGTGTTACCTTTCTCTGTAAAGGAGACTTGCATCTCTTGAAAAGGAATCCTGCATTTGAAAGGTGGCAGATTCTTGTTGCCTCCTGTCTCTGAAGAATTCCTGCATCCAGTGAAATTCCTGTTGCCTCCTGTTTTCTAAGAAATTCTGAAAACTGAAGAATTCTTCTACTGCTAGACTGCCGCTGACCTAAGCAAACCTGTTGCTAAAGCCGTGATGGAAAACCTATGTGACGCCTGCTGCAGTTAAATTGCCATTAATGCCTACCCATTACAGACTGTTCATCAATCTCGCCTGGAGAGATTTTGAGTGGCATCTGACTATTCAACTCTGGGACACCTCACCATACTGAAAATATAGTACCAGAACATGATAATCTCAATTATTTTTATTATTCCTTCTATTTCTAAGAAACAGCTGTGAACCAAAATCCTTTTCCCCAGTTAACCATTTTTCTTTAATATATGTGTGTGTGCATAAGGGTTAAGGAAATAAGGATATATATATATATCTTGTGTGTAGTTAAGACTTATTATTTCTTTTCTAATAATGTTGTTGTTGTTTAAAGAAACCTGGTTTTGGTGGTGTTACGACCAGGTGAGAAAGGTGTCTAAGGGTCTTTTGCGGTCTTCACCTGATCTTATTGTAACAGGGTCTCATTTTAAACACACTGCGTTTTGAGCTCCCCTTTAGTGAATCCTTGTTCACCACTTTCCAATTATAATGTAACAAAATGAGCACAAACAGGCTTTCTTAGATTTAAAGAAGAAAAGTGAAATTTATTAATCCTTAAACTCGAATACGGTTAACACATACGGATATACGACGCGCCCATGCTAGCATGCACAAGCGATACATGTGCAAATAGGTGCAGAAAAAAGCAGAAGAAAAATAAAATGGAGAGGTTTGAGGCAGTCTCTAAAAGGGGGTTTCTTGTTACCGTTTCTGTGTTTCCAGCTCGCCGTAGAGTCCTTGATAGTAGTTTCCGTTGGGGCCCAGTATTCTTCTTTAACCTTGTTCACTGTAGGAGACTTTTCTCTCTTGGGGTTCATATATCTTCAGTGGTTTCTGAAGCTGGTGAGAGTGAGATGAGAGCAGACAGGAGAGAGGTGTTCTCAGTCCAGGAGAAAACAGCATTCTGATTTTAAATCCCTGCTGTAAGTTCAAATTCAAAAAACTCCAACAGTAAGCTAGTCATTTGACCAAACTGGTCTGACCACTTCTGTGTATTGGAGAAGTTAGGACCTTGTTCCAACACTGTCTGTTACTATGCAAATGTCTTTCCAGTCAGGGGCTCCAATTGTTTTTATAAAGCAAGTTCTTTCTTCACCAACAATAGTTTAAAATAAATGTTCATGTGGCGAAATTCATTTTCCCCATTCTTGGCAGGTGGGGGGTGGGGTGGGGGGGGGGTGACTTGCCTGACAGTGAATTTTATTCTAGGGGACAAATAGTGTCTAATTTGGCTATTCTTTCGTACGTGAAAAACTTTCTTGATATGCTGTGACCTGTGGAGTAGTGGGACTGAATTAACAGTGTATTACTCCCGTTTTGGTCGTAACAATAGATAGAAGGTAAAGGACAAGAGTTCAAGGTGTGGTAGGTGTTCGTGGTTTACGGTAAACCTGTTGAATCTTCGAAGTAGGACAGTCTCTTTTAATGATGCAGGCCTGGGTGCTTGTAGTCTTGAATTTGTTGAAGTGTAAATTTCTGGTGGTTAAGATTTCAGACTGGAGGTTGAGGTCACTTTCTGTTCTCTGTTGCACCAGGTTGAAGTGTAGAATAGCAGCAGGACTTCTTCTTGTTTAGGCTGGATCTTTCCATGGCCCCTGATCCAACTGCCTTCTGTGATGTGTCTGTCATCTCTCTTTCTCTCTGTCTCCCTCTCTGAGCCTTGCTGGAATTCAAGATGGCTTTAGATATTTACCCTGTGGCTGAGAAGAGACCAAACTGATTTTGATGTCTGAAGTTCTATACTGGCAAGACCCCCTTTGTTCTTCCAAACGATTATCTTTTATGGTGAACTTATAAGTGTTAGCTTTGCCTATGTGACTTTAGGTTTCAGGTCTTGCTGGGATTTTGATGGCCCGACTTTGAGGAGATGAGGGCCGTTCACACTCTATTGTAATTAAGGTTAGTTGGCGATAGAAAATCTGAGGAAGGTCTTTGTCTTTGTTTGAGTATAGTTCGCATCCATGAGTGATTATCTGTCTTATTTCCATGAGATGGGGTTGACTGGTTTTTCACACTTAGTAGACAATGGGTGTTGTCACGCTTACGAGAAGTGCGACAATTAAACATTATGTACTAAAACTGAAGGGTTATAAAAATTGACTTTGCCTTTTTAAGAAAATGGACATTGCTACAAAAGATGGCTGCAAGTGTATTCAAATATTGCCACACAGTCTGTTTAGAACAAATAATACCTTCAAAGCTAAGAGGTGTCAATTGCGCCCATCCTAAACCCATCCTGAAACATTCCTGAATTGAATAGGTTCTACAGAAACAATGAAGGTATGACATGAAAACATCATAACTGGATTATTCTCATCCTGGGCCATTGTGTGATCACTATGGGGGAAGAGACCAAAGCATCTCCTACCAGAAGATGACGTGACAAACCTTTTACCTTCCAAAAGGCAGCCCTCGAAGAGTGAGAGAGACACACAGAAAGAAGCATCACCAAACTGCTTGTCCAGCTAAGGGCTGGGAAAATAAATCCAGCAAGCCATTAGGGAGTTGCCTTGCTATAATTTCTACATTGTTAGCTCATGCAGCAGTGAAATTGGAACTATCTTCTGTCTTTAAACTGAATTTTCAACTAAGATAGGTATCTACAAACACTTCAGGCCTGCAACCAACAAGAACTTGATTTCTGAGACGATTCAACAGGTTTACCATGAACCCCGAAACCCTACCTCACCTGAAAACCACTTACCCCTTTCCCTCTCTGTCTCTTGTGTTTGTGCGCACAAGTGAATGCGTGAGTGGATGCAGTTGCAACAATTTTGAGATAAGGCATATTGTTTAATAAATAACTTATCTTCCATTTTAAAACCTACAAGAAAACCGGTCACTATCTGTTTATTTGACAAATAAAACACAAAGGGGTTAAACCCTAATAACAAAAAAAACTTGCTGCGGTCATGTGGGATTTGAACAGTGGGAACTACCCACACCCCTCACCACTTGGCCATAACAAATTGGCAGCTTGACGCCAAGATCTGAACTGTCAGAGAAGCAAGAGATTTAGAAAACGGGAGGAAAATTGACCTTTGAAATTGTGGGAAAGTAAACAAAGGTTTTCTTATATTCTTCTGTTTTTTCTCTGCAGAGCTAGAAACAAAAGATAGAGCCAGAAGAATTTAAAAGGGCCAAGATAAAGCCAGGAATATTTAACGAGGCCAAGATAGAGACAGAAAAATTTAAAAGGAGCTAAGATAAAAGCAGGAAAGCTGAAGGAAAATCATCAGATATGTGGTTAGCCGAAACCTTCTTTAAAGATTTAAATAGGGACAAGGAAAGTTTCCAAACAGGCGAGCTGAAAGTGAGGGAAATGCCTCACCTATTTGAAGTGCCACAGGGAAGTGCAGTGAAAGCTGGACAGCCACCTGCGAGCAATAATTTCCCAGAGCACAAGGGGCAGATTAGGGAAAAACCCAACCCTGAAGTAAAAAGAAAAGGAAGATAAAATACCCTAAAGTAAACAACACTTATGAAAGTCACAAGAAAACTAAATGGGAGGTCAATGTGGATCTACCCACTGAAGAATCAAAAGATCAGGTTCCAAGTCCAAAGCTAATCAAAGCCACCAATTTAGATTCAGGACTGAGCAAGAACAAGGGGCAGGAGTAAATCCTAGATGCCTCACAGGGGCTACAAAAACAATTTTTCACCAACTACCACCCCAGAGATCAGAACTATCAATGTGCCAGAACCTGAAGTGTTAAAGCCATGTGTTGTAGAAACAACAGTTGAGGGGTTAAAGCTTGTACAGACAAGGAAACTTGCCACCAGCTGAGAACTATGTAGTAATGGAAATTTGCATACTACAAGCTTCACCAATGACCATATGCTTATTGAGATTAATGTTACCAAAGTACTACAAACTGATGCTAGAGAAACTATAACCCCATTTGACAACACATAACCAAAATAAATGCAATATTTTTAATAGTACCTCATTCAAAGGAAGGATGATAGAAAAAACTCCAAACTTGAACGTGAAATAGGTGTTAAAGGCAATGCCATCTGTAGCAGTTGTAAGAGTGAGGAGTGAATGAAATGAATATGTGCAGTGGTGTGACCCGATGGCTGGAATTTTATGCTGGATGGACGGGAGCCGGACTCCGACGTAAATGTCAGTGCCGATCCCGCTCCCGCCCAGCCTGGGGATCCGTCCCGTATTTTACGGATCCCAAGGCCTCAATTGGCCCGAGGCGGGATTTCCACTCACTTGAGGGAGGAGGTCCTGCCTCAGTGAGCTGCCGGCCAATCAGCGGGCCGGCAGCTCTTAGTCTCAGCAGCGCCACCGAGAGCGGTGGCCACTGCTGAGACTGCATCTCAGCCGACTGAGGAGGACGCAATGGAACCGGGACAGAAGGTAAGTTTGGGCAGCCTCACCAGGGGAATCAGTCGTGCCCTGGCTAGGGTGGTCGTTTGGGAGGAGGGGGGCATCTTGGATCCCGGGGTTGGGTTGGGAGGCGGGGGCGGCCTTCAATTGGGCACCCTGTGCCTGATTGCCAGGCCCCCCCCCACCGGGGTGCGGAAAGGCCAACCGCTATAGCTGGGTGGCCTTTCACGTCCCCGGCACACCCGCTTGCCACGGGTAAAATACCCGTGGAGGTGGGCGAGGGCCCTTAAGTGGCCGTTAAGTGGCCACTTAAGGGTCTTGATTGGCCTTGGGTGTGCGGGCCGCTTCTCACACCCCCGCCAGACCTCCGTAAACTTGGTCGGAGGTGGAATCGGGGCGGTTAGGCCTCCCGGAGCCTGCCGCTCAATTTTACGCTGCCCCCACGCCACCATCTGACCCGGTGGGGCAGCGTAAAATTCCGGCCTATGTCTTTCTAAAAAAAAAAGAAAAAATGAAATCCGAGGATTTTTCCTCTTTGAGGGGAGGTGCCACGCTTACGAGAAGTATGACGATGAAAAATTATGTACTAAAACTGAAGAATTATAAAAATTGACTTTGCCTTTTTAAGAAAATGTGCAATGCTGCAAAAGAAGGGTGCATGTGTATTCGAATATTGCCACACTATCTGTTTAATATACCTTCAAAGCTAAGATGTGTCAATTGCACCCATCCTGAAACATTCCTGAATTGAATGGGTTCTTCTGAAATAAAGAAGGCATGAAGTGAAAACATCATAACTGGATTATTCTTATCCTGTGCCATTGTGTGATCACCATGGGGGAGAGACCAAAGCGTCTCCTACCAGAAGATGATGTGATAAACCTTTCACCTTTAAAAAGGCAGCCCTCGGAGAGAGAGAGAGAGAGAGAGAGAGAGAGACCCAGAAAGAAGCATCACCAAACACCTTGTCCAACTAAGGGCTGGGAGAAAAATCCAGCAAGCCATCAGGGAGATGCCTTGCTGTAAATTCTACATTTTTATCTTATGCAGCAGTGAAATTGGAAGTGATCCTCTGTCTTTAAACTGAACTCTCACCCAACGAGAACTTGACTTCTGAGAGAATTCAATACATTTACGGTGAACCCCGAAACCCTACCTCACCTGAAAACCACTTACCCCTTTCCCTCTCTATCTGTCCCTTTGTGTGTGTGTGTGTGTGTGTGTTCGTGTGTGCGCATGCGTGCACGCGCGAGTGAATGCATAAATGGATGCTGTTGCGACAATTTCGGGATAAGGCACATTGTTCAATAAATAATTAATCTTCTGTTTTGAAACCTACAAGAAAACCTGTTGCTGTCTGTTTATTTGACAAATAAAACATAAAGGGGTTAAAACCTAAAAACAAAAAAACCTTGCTGTGTTCAGGTGGGAGTTGAACAGTGGGAACCACCCACACCCCTCACCATTTGGCCGTAACAAATTGGGGGCGTGACGCCAAGATCTGAACAGTTAGACAAGCGAAAGATTTAGTAACAGTGTGGATTACCAGGCAGGAGGTGGTATGAGTCATGACTTGGCCTCCATTTTGTTGACAGTCAATGTCCCAATCTTTTAAAATTGTTCTAAGTTTATAACTTCTCAGTTTGTTTCTATATTTTCATAGCTACGCTTCTTGTGAGCATGACAATACAGTGCTCTCAGTCAAATGGGCGGGAAGAGGTCAACAGCACACTGGAGATCCAGCACAAAGTAAAAGGCTGGTTGTGGCAGCTACCAGTACAGCAAGCTGCAACTCTCTTAAAAGAAACTCTCCCTCAAAGTAAAAAAAAAGCCCTCTGATTTTTTTTTTAAATTGAACAGCTGTGAAAAACAACGAGCTGGTCTCTCGATTTAAAACAACCAAACTGTGTGAACAAAAGCTGTAGTCTCTCACTCTTAAAAGGGGCAGGCAGGCAAAAACAAATCTGTCTTAAAAAGGAAACAAAAATAAATGTGTCTGTGAAAAAGAAACCTGTAAAATGTCCTTTATTTATAAAAAGACAGGATTGTTAAGACAATGGCTTTCAGATATCCAGTTATCGACTGGAAGGCATTGGAGATAGTATCTGAATTTAAACTGTTCGACAGAGAATGGTGTTTCCTGGATCAAGAAATGAGCGAACCAGAGAACAAGTTATCAAAATTAAGATCGCAATGGGATCAGAATAACAGTGAGTGCAGTACAGACATAGGATACAGTTAACAGTTAGCAGGAGGGTCTAAAGATTGTTGGGCAGGCAAAATAAATGTGCAACATCAACATACACTGAAAGAAATTCCACAGAAGCTTAAACAGTACAGAAGTGTTGTGGGATAACCTTAAGAGCAGATCACCTTGAGAGCTGTAAGTGAAGATCACCAGAGGAAGTGATGTTATAAATTGGAAGGCATTGGACATAAGTCTGAATTTAAACTGTTCGACAGTGAATGAAGCTGTGTTTCCTGGATCAAAAAGTGAGCGAACTGGAGAAACAAGCTACCAAAATTAAAGATTGCAATGGGCAACAAGGGCCTGCAATGGACCAATACATCAGGATTGTCAGCTGACGATCAGAAGGACCCTAGCAAGCTATGGACATTCCTGGAGCAGCAACCCAAGGTGAAGGTAAATTTCCGAGTACGTAGGCTTGAGCTCATGGCCTACCGGCAAAGGCAAGATGAGCCCATTGACCAGTTTGTTGCGAGAGTGACAAACCTCAATATTGTGACTTTGCAAATATCGAATTGTCAGAACAAGTCATAGAGCTAGTAATTGCATCAACCCTACTGGAAGCCTTTCAAAAAGACCTGCTAGAAAAGAAGAAAGGACACACAATAGATGCACAACTTAATGTGTCATGGAACCATATTTATTTTTCTCCTCAGAATAAAACAGTGTGCCTTTAAGAGTCTGTTAAAAGCAGTGCACCTTTAAGACAGAGAGAGAAGCTTTTGGATTTCTGAGGCACAGTGTACCAGCTGCACTTGTTACCTAGGCCACAGCAGGAGAGAGAGGTACATGGTGTAATGTTTCAGTTTGACTGTGTGTGTAAACTGGCCAAAACCAGCTGAAACCAGTTTTGAGAGACACCAGCAAAGCATGCTTACTGAAAGGAAAGAGCTATCTATCTCTCAACAAAAATTCTACAAGGAGCTACAGGCCTAGTTAACTGCCTAAGGAGGAAATAACCCTTTGAAGAGACCATTTGAATTGCTGAAGTAAAGTTTCGACTGAGAGACTGTAGGTTTTAAAATTCAAATTGACCTATTGCTGTGCTCATTGTTGAAAGAACTGTTTGATGCCTGCTGCAGCTGAAGAGTTTGAATGCCCATCAAGAACAGAATGTTTCATCAAATCCGTGTGAAGACATCGAGAGGCATTCGATTATTTGTACACTAGGATACCTCGCCCATCAGGATCATAACCCACCAAGACTTATTTATTTATTCTTAAGAAACAGCTAATTTAAAAAAAACACCACTTTCAAAACTGGTTAACTGTTAGTTTTGAATGTATGTGTGTGAATGGGGAAGTTAGATTAAAATAAGAAGTTATAAGGTCTTTAGACATAGGTTTATCTTAATAGTGTTTAAGATTTAGTTTTTTTCATAAATAGTTAATTTGTTGTTGTCTAAAGATACCTGGTTTGGTCTGTTTTATTCTGGGGGTTACTAGAATGTTTTATTTGTCTGTTTTTCCGGTTGGGTGGGAAAAGTTTAATAAAATTCTACAATCTGTGGAGTGATCCACTTCAGTCATAACAAATGAAGCCATCATGGCTGGACGGCAACAGTTACAAGCATTGGGAGCGACTACAATAATTGGCATAGCAACCAAGGCTCAGAAGTCTGCTAAACCTTGTGGCAAATGTAGCCTGACTCACCCAATTCACAGTTGTCCACTGTACCAGGGCCAGTGCAAAGCTTGTGGTATGCGAGGACATTGGGCAAGGCAGTGCATAAGGCTGAGCTCAGACGCTGCACACAGGAATGGTAGCAGATCATATGAAGAAAGAACGTCTGCAAGACAGGATGGCAAACACAACAGGTATGCGAACACAAAACAAAAGTCCAAACAGGTACATCAGGTCAACAGAGAGACAGATTGCCAGGAGGACATGGATGAAGAGTGCACTCATGTGAACAGCGAGCAAGAATTTCACATAGTTAATCAACATGTCAATGCTATCATGCAATCTGAGGCATTCGCCATGATCGGGATTATATGTCTGCAGAAGAGTGGCAAGCATAAGCTCAAAGTAAAAATTGACACCAAAGCAAGTGTAAATATTCTGTCCATCTGTATACGGAAGGACAAGTACTTAAAGAAATGGGAATCGATGGTACAACCCACCACAGCAAGGCTGACTGCCTACAGTGGTTCTCCAATCAAGTGCATTGGAACGATAACCTATCGTGTACCTATGGAGCTCCGAATGGCTACCACAAATGTTTTATATTGTAAACACGACTGGACCAGCTGTCACAGGACTTGCAGTATGCCAAGGTTTACAAACTGTCACAATACATGAAGTCAGTAACATACCAAAGATGGTAAAATGTACCCAAGTCGAGTGTATCGGGTCCACGTAAAGGATGACACAAAGGTTGGGAGTCTGGACACGAAGAGGCGATATGACCGGGAGTCTCTCCTCTAGCTTCAGTTTGTTGCAGCAAGTACCACTGCCATTGCCAGTGATTGGTGATGTTGCAAGTCATCATTTTTCTAAGTTTTCTAAACAAGGGAAGATGAAGGCATCGTATGACAGGCAAGCGGCACCAGAATTAGCTCGATTGTGATAGGACAGAAGGTCACATTCATCAATCATGCATCAGGATCTTGGTATCCTACCGAGGTTGCTAGGATATGTGACCAGCCCAGATCATAGGAAGTCCAGATACCCAATGGTGTGATTCTCAGACGGAACCGAAGTCATCTCAGACAGCTGTACGAAAACGCTACATGTGACAAACCTGTGGCATCATGGGCATGTTCAAAGATGAGCACAAAGGAAGAATGTGCTTACCAGTGTTCCAAGGCACCAGAGTCTGAGAGAACTGTTCAAGACAAGCTCAGCAAACTCAGAAAAAGTTTGTGATAACAAGACCGGGACAAATAAGCAAACCTCCTCTACGTTTTATAGATTGTTAAACTTACTCACTTGTAAATAATGTTTTGTTTTAATCATTTATAGCTAGTCCGAACTACAACATCATTGTATATTGTACATGTGTTTTTCTCTTTGAATGAAAGGGATGTTATGGGAAGACCTTAAGAGCGGACCACCTTAAGAGCTGTGAGGGAAGATCACCAGAGCAAGTGATGTCGCGTTACACATGACCAATTAGCTGTGGGTGGAGCCCAACAGAGTGAGAAGTGTGTAGGTGTGCTCGTGCAGTATCTGTTTGTGTATATATTTATATGTTCTAATTCTTCTTCTTTGGCCTCCTTATCTCGAGAGACAATGGGTAAGCGCCTGGAGGTGGTCAGTGGTGTGTGGAGCAGCGCGTGGAGTGGCTATAAAGGCCAATTCCAGAGTGACAGGCTCTTCCACAGGTGCTGCAGAAAAATTTGTTTGTCGGGGCTGTTACACAGTTGGCTCTCCCCTTGCGCCTCTGTCTTTTTTCCTGCCAACTGCTAAGTCTCTTCGACTCGCCACACTTTAGCCCCGCCTTTATGGCTGCCCGCCAGCTCTGTTCTAATGTTCTAATTATGTTATAATAAAACCCATGTTTTCTTTGGATATTACTTGTAGTCCTGAGAGGCCTACCAGAGGTCACACACCAAGGTAACAAATAATATTACAAAAAGGAGGCCATTCCACCCATCATGTCTATGCCTGGAGTTGCAGTATTTGCTTCAGAATTTATTTGTTGATTCTTCCCTCCTCCCATATTAATATCTTCTTTCTATTGTCAAAAAAAAGATATTTTTTACAGAAGCATACCTCTCTGGCTGCAACTCAAACATCATTCTCCCACAGCAACACTTAAAAAAACTCTCATCCCATGTTAACTCATCATTTGTATTTAATAAGTTAAACTGCGTAAAATCCTGGGAAAATTACATATTTATTTGTTTATACTCCTCATGCCTTTCAGTTGGTATTTGTTAATTTACTACTTGGTTGTGTAGATTGCCAGAAGAATGTCTTTGAGATTCATGGAGAGAATGCCGAAAGCATATGTTTAAAATAGAATTTTAGCTTTAAAGCTGATCTCACAAAATGGGATTTAGCTGTTGATCTGAATGCTGAGAAAAGACTTTAAGTGAAGTTTTTAGCTTTTTAAAGCCATGGAAAAGCCATAAACTAATTAAAGCCATAACACTTCTAGGCTAATTGCACCAGGGAGATATGTGTTTCTATGACAGACATCCCTTACTAGTATGAGAAGCCATTTCTTTAACTAAAACCACTTAAGTAACACATTGTGGAGCAGAAAAATGTCACCTCTGGCCATTTAAAAAAAAACTCAATGTTAATAGCAAAAACATCCTAAAAATCCTAGGGTGTTTTATGATCTCCTCCATAGCAGGTTTGGAGGTGGGGAAAGCATACAATCATGTGGGTTCTGGGGCGGGAAGGCCTGTGAACAGTTTTCCCACCCTGCCACCAATTGAGGCCTTACTTAGTCCCCAATTAAGGGCCTCTTCTCACCGCAGCCGCATTTACCCCTTGCAGTGGGCGGCCCTGCCACCGCACTGGTAGTACAGCACGAAAAACCGTGCGAGCTGCTTCCCGGCTCCAGAGGGGCGGGGGTGGGTCCCTCATTCAAAGGCACTTAGTGCCTGAACGAGGGACCCAGCATCGGGAGGGGGCACGCTGAGGGCCACAAACCTGCCCTTGATGCCGACCTCACCCCCATCCCCACGACCCCCACCCCGCGAGACTCCTCCCTCCCTGATCTACCTTTAGCCTGATTCCAGCCGCAGTCCTCGGTGTCTGGTTGCTGTAGCTACAGCAGCAGCCACTGCCTCTGCGGTGGCGCTGGAGCTGCCAGCTTCTGATTGTTTGGCAGCTCTGCAAGGCCGGGTCTTCTGGCGACCGTATCCTAAATCCAATGGAAAGCCCGCCGCTGACCAGTTCAGTGCCTGATTGCAACTAAATTCAGCAGGCCTTCCATAGAAGATGGGACACTGGGATCTCAGCATCAGTTTTCCCCGATGTCGAGACCTCCGCCGCGAGCATAAAATTCCTCACAGACACAAAGTCTGTCATTCTGGGGGTAAATCAATGCCCCAATGACACAATGACAGTCATAGAACTGCACATTGATCAAGTTTGATTAACAGAAGGGGAGGCAAGACCTCCTTGCATATGTGTCACTCTGAGTGGTTAATTGAATGTAGGGAGACCTTTCATCGAAATTGGGGTATAAAAATATAGGTTTCCACACACCTCAAGAAGATCAGTAGAAGTCAATCTGTAGTAATCTTTGTAGAATAGCAAGCAGTCTGTAATAGTATTTCTGTTTGTCTGTAGAAGTAGTAGTCTCTGTTAGTACACTTAGGTTTTCTTTGTTCTTTAAGAATTTTTAGCTAGCAGATGCAGAAAGGTGCCTTTACAGTTACATCCCAATAGGACATAGAGTAAAATACCAAGTTAGCTAGTTAGGTCGCAGGCAAAGAAAAGTCACACTTATCTTTCTAAGTATCCAAGATCAGATAAAGATACGAGTATTGGATGGTATAAACATAGTGACGAAGGAGATATTAAGGGGTTTAGCATCTTTGAAATGGATAAATTGCCAGGCCCAGTTGAAATGTAGCCCAGGCTGCTAAGAGAAGCAAGGGAGAAAATAGTGGAGGCACTGACGATCATTTCCCTAATCTCTCTGGCTGCAGGGCTAGTGCCAGAGAACCAGTGGACTGCTAACATTGTACCGTTGTTTAAAAAGGGATAGTCCAAGTATTTTACAGGCCAGTCAGCCTAACCTTGGTGGTGGGCAAATTATTGGAAAAACTTCTGAGTGACGATATTAATCATTTAATCCATGCTTTTCTAATCAATCAAAGATAGTCAGTATGGACTTGTTAAGAGGTCATGTCTGGACAAGCTGATTGAATTTTCTGAGGATGTAACAAGGAGGATCGATGAGGGTAGCTCATTTTATGTATATATGGATTTTAGCAATGCTTTTGACAGGATCCCACATGGTAGACTTGTCAGAAAAGTAAGAGCCCATGGGATCCAAGAACAAGTGGCAAGTTGGATCCAAAATTTGCTCAGTGGCAGAAAGCAAAGGGTTATAGTCAATGGGTGTTTTGTGACTGGAAGGCTGTTTCCAGTGGGGTTCTGCAGGGCTCAGTTCTAGGTCCCTTACTTTTTGTGGTATTTATCAATGATTTAGATTGAAATGTAGGGGGCATGATTAAGAGGTTTGCAGATGATACAAAAATTGGTAATGTGGTCAATAGTGAGGAAGAAAACTGTAGACTGCAGGAAGGTATCAATGGACTGGTCAGGTTGGCAAAAAAGTGGCAAATGGTATTCAATCTGGAGAAGTGTGAGGTAATGCATTTGGGGAGAGAAAACAAGTATGATACTGAGAAGTGTAGAAGAACAGAGGGACCTTGGAGTGCATGTCCACAGATTCCTGAAGATAACATAACAGGTAGAGAGGGTGGCTAAGGAGGCAACACTCAAAAAGCTCGACACCATCGAGGACAAAGCAGCCCGCTTGATTGGCACCCCATCCACAAACATTCACTCCCTCCACCACCAACGCACAGTGGCAGCAGTGTGTACCATCTACAAGATGCACTGCAGCAACGCACCAAGGATCCTTAGACAGCATCTTCCAAACCCGCGACCTCTACCAACTAGAAGGACACGGGCAGCAAATGCATGGGAACACCACCACCTACAAGTTCTCCTCCAAGTCACACAGCATCCTGACTTGGAACTATATCGCCGTTCCTTCACTGTCGCTGGGTCAAAATCCTGGAACTCCCTTCCTAACAGCACTGTGGGTGTGCCTACCCCACATGGACTGCAGCCGTTCAAGAAGGTAGCTCACCACCACCAAGGGCAATTAGGGATGGGCAATAAATGCTGGCCTAGCCAGCAACGCCCACATCCCATGAATGAATAAAAAAATGCTCAGATTGTCTTCTTTGGAACACAGCAGGCTGAGATGAGATTTAATTGATATGTAAAAATTATGAGGGGCTAAGAAAGATTGGTCAGGAAGGATCTATTATTTCCCTGAGCAGAAAGGTCATGGGCATGGATTTAAAGTAATTGGTGAAAGATTAGAGGAGAGTTGAACAGAAATATTTTCACCCAGATGGTGGTGGGGTTTTGCAACTCACATCTGAAAGGGCGGCAGAGGCAAAGACCATCATCACATTTTTAAAAAATACTTGGATATGCACTTGAAGTACTGTAACCTACAGGGCTACTGACCAAGAGCTGGAACGTGGGATTAGATTGGATAGCTCTTTCTCAGCTAGCACTGACACACTGGGCTGAATAACCTCCTTCTGTGCCATAAATTCTGTATTTCTAAGTAAAGCCAGCTCGGATATCATTGCTTGCGCATTTGATGGATTCAGCTGAAATTGAAGATCCAAGAGGAACAGATGACCCCGCTACTGGAATATAGCTGACTGGCTTGATGCTCTAGGAGCTAATGCCTGCATCACAGTGAAGTAGGAAGATTGGCTCAACCACTCAAAGATCAGGTTGGGTAAGATATGATAAATTGCTACCCACCAGTATCAACACTATAATATAATAGAAACCCAATGTTTGTGTTCTTAGTTCGTTATAAATGCTGTTAACTTATCAGAAATCTTGGAGTTTAACTCTGAAATAACCTCACCGCTGTAATAAGCTCAGACACTGATCAATACTATAATTAATACTCAGTATCAGTTAATGATGATTTATTGTGATACATGGCTGTAACTTTAACTTTGGCTATTCATTTTGCTTTTTTTTTTATTTGTTCCTGGGATGTGGGCATTGCCTGCTAGGCCAGAAATTATTTCCCATCCTGAATTGACCTCGAGAAGGTGGCGGTGAGCTCCCTTCTTGAACCGCTGCAGTCTATGTGGGGTAGGTACACCTACAGTGCTGTTAGGAAGGAAGTTCCAGATTTTGCCCCAGCGACCGTGAAGGAACGGCAATATAGTTCCAAATCAGGATGGTGTGTGGCTTGGAGGGGAACTTGTAGGTGGTGGTGTTCTCATGCATCTGCTGGACTTGTCTTTCTATGTGGTAGACGTCACAGGTTTGGAAGATTCTGTCTAAAGAGCCTTGGTGCGTTGCTGCAGTGCATCTTGTAGATGGTACACACTGCTGCTACTGTGCGTTGGTGGTGGAGGGAGTGAATGTTTGTGGATGGGGTGCCAATCAAGCGGGCTGCTTTGTCCTGGATTGTGTTGAGCTTCTTGAGTGTTGTTGGAACTGCACCCATCTAGGCAAATGGCGAGTATTCCATCACACTCCTGAATTATGCCTTGTAGATGGTGGAACGTCTTTGGGGAGTCAGGAGGTGAGTTACTCGCTGCAGGATTCCCAGCCTCTGACCTGCACTTGTAGCCACGGTATTCATATGGCTACTCCAGTTCAATTTCTGGTCAATGGTAACTCCCAGGATGTTGATTGTGGGGGATTCAGTGATCGTAATGCCATTGAATGTCAAGGGGAGATGGTTAGATTCTCCCTTGTTGGAGATGGTCATTGCCTGGCACGTGTGTGGCGTGAACGTTACTTGCCACTTCTCAGCCCAAGCCTGGACATTGTCCAGGTTTTGCTGCATTTCTCCACTGACTGCTTCAGTATCTGAGGAGTCGCAAATGGTGCTGAACATTGTGCAATCATCAGCCAATATCCCCACTTCTGACCTTATGATTGAAGGAAGGTCATTGATGAAGCAGCTGAAGATGATTGGGCTTAGGGCACTACCCTGAGGAACTCCTGCACTGATGTCCTGGAGCTGAGATGATTGACCTCCAATAAGCACAACCATCTTCCTTTGCGCTAGGTACGACTCCAACCAGGGGAGAGTTTTCCCCCGATTCCCATTGACTCCAGTTTTGCTCGGACTACTTGATGCCGTACTCGGTCAAATGCTACCTTGATGTCTAGGGCAGTCACTCTCACCTCACCTCTTGAGTTCAGCTCTTTTGGCCATTTTTGGACCAAGGCTGTAATGAGGTCAAGAGCTGAGTGGCCCTGGCGAAACCCAAACTGAGCATCAGTGAGCAGGTCATTGCTAAGCAAGTGCTGCTTGATAGCACTGTTGCGACGCCTTCCATCACTTTACTGAAGATTGAGAGTAGAGTGATGGGGCGGTAATTGGCCGGGTTGGACCTGTCTTCCTTTTTGCGTACAGGACATACCTGAGCAATTTTCCACATTGCCGGGTAAATGCCAGTGTTATAGCTGTACAGGAACAGCTTGGCTAGGGGCGCGGCAAGTTCTGGAGCACAGGTCTTCAGTACTATTGCTGGAGTGTTGTCAGGGCTCAGCCTTTGCAGTATCCAGTGCCTTCAGCCATTTCTTGATATCACGTGGAGTGAATTGAATTGGCTGAAGACTAGAATCTTGAATGCTGGGGACTCAAGGAGGAGGCCGAGATGGATCATCAACTCGGGACTTCTGGCTGAAGGTTGTTGCAAATGCTTCTGCCTTATCTTTTGCACTGATGTGCTGGGCTCCCCCATCATTGAAGATGGGGATAGTTGTGGAACCACCTCCTCCAGTTAGTTGTTTAATTGTCCACCACCATTCACGAGTAGATGTGGCAGAGCTTAGATCTGATCCATTGGTTGTGGAATTGTTTATCTCTGTCTATCGCATGCTGCTTATGCTGTTTGGCACGCAAGTAGTCCTGGCTTGTAGCTTCACCTGGTTGACACCTCATTTTGAGGTGTGCCTGGTGCTGCTCCTGGCATGCCCTCCTGCATTCTTAATTGAACTAGGGTTGGTCCCCCAGCTTGATGGTAATGGTAGAGTAGGGGATATGCCGGGCCATGAGGTTACAGATTGTGGTTGAGTACAAATCTGCTGCTGCTGAAGGCCCACAGCACCTCATGGATGCCCAGTTTTGCATTGCTAGATCGGTTCGAAATCTATCCCACTTAGCACGGTGGTAGTGCCACACAACACGATGGAGGGTATCGTCAATGTGAAGGCAGGACTTCGTCTCCACAAGGACTGTGTGATGGTCACTCCTACCAATACTGTCATGGACAGATGCATCTGCGGCAGGCAGATTGGTGAGGACAAGGTCGAGTATATTTTTCCCTCCTGTTGGTTCCCTCACCACCTGCTGCAGACCCAGTCTAGCAGTTATGTCCTGTAGGACTCGGCCAGCTCGGTCAGTAGTGGTGCTATGAGCCATTCTTGGTGATGGACATTGAAGTCCCCCTTGCCGCCCTCAGTGCTTCCTCCAAGTACTGTTCAACATGGAGGACTACTGATCCATCAGCTGAGGGGGGGGACAGTAAGTAGTAATCAGCAAGAGGTTTCCTTCCCCATGTTTGACCTGAAGCCATGAGACTTCATGGAGTCTGGAGTTGATGTTGAGGACTCCCAGGGCAACTCCCTCTTGACTGTATACCACTATGCTGCCACCTCTGCTGGGTCCTGCTAGTGGGACAGGAAAAACCCAGGGATGATGATGGTGGTGTCTGGGACATTGTCTGTAAGGTATGATTCGGTGAGTATGACTATGTCAGGCTGTTGCTTGACTAGTCTGTGGGACAGCTCTCCCAACTTTGGCACAAGCCCCCAGATGTTAGTAAGGAGGACTTTGAAGGGTCGACAGGGCTGGGTTTGCCATTGTCGTTTCCGGTGCCTAGGTCGATGTCGTCCCATTTCATCCCTTATTGACTTTGTTAAATAACTCTGTCCTTTAAAGACTTGCTAATCAAACTTGAGATAACTGTAACTATTTATATCTATTAAGTGTTTGTGTACCCAACTATAAACTTAAGTAGTGATTATTAACAGGTAAACAGCCTTATAGTGCATAACCATTTGTGTGTTGTCTTCCTTGATCTTTTGGCAATAGTTATTTCATTCACCAAGTAGTTTACTGGCATCTTAAACAAGCGTTGAAGTAAAACTTAAATTTAATTTTAATCGGTTAGACCAAGGATCGTGCAGCGAGCCAACATAGGCACCACTCATGCCTCTGCTTACATTGGGAGGTATACCCCAGATGGTTCCTTTGGAGCAAGGGTGTTAAGGATTCATTTGGTTCCTCAGCATATATTTGTCAGGATTCTGAAACCCAACGTTCTTGTTCTTACACTTGGTAAGGTGTTGGAATAGCAGCAAGTGCACACTTAAATTCCCAGAGGCACTGCTGTCAAACACACACACATTTGTCCACAGTGGAAATCCCCACAGCTAAGGCCGAGGTGAAAGTTCAAACTCAAGCGCCAGGCACGAAATGAAAGGTAAGCCGTGTGGGGGGCAAGGGGGGGGGGGTGGTATCTTCCTGCAGACATTTATCATATTGAATAACAAATTTAATGGATAACTTACCTTTTTTAGATTTGTATAACATTTTATGTATTTGTCGTTATAATTTTTACTGAGTAAATCGAAAAATGGCAGTTAAAAGTTGCGTTGACAAATTATTTGAATAATTTGGTTCATTTTTGTGGTGTGTGCTGATTCATGAATGGTAGCATTGAAAATAAACTGAACAATTTGATTGTTTGGCTTTCTGCTGGTTATTTGTCCTTTTTTTACTTTCTCTGTGTTTGATTTGTTCACATAGGATTATTATGATAATTGCTTCATAATTGAATAGATTAAATACTATTTGAATATTGGTAAATACTTGCTTGATAATTTAATGGATAAGTGTTTATTAAAGCCAATTGAGATGTTTTTCCCCTATAGACATGGCATCCGGAGATGTGATAATTAAGAGGCATGGCACTGCTAAGACCACACTTGAACTTTAATGCATTTGAAAGGTATGATTGTTGACATGCCAGATGCAAGACCTTTAATCATGTCGATAGATACTTTGAAATATAATCACCAATCTTTGATTTTGACTCATTTCATTACCATTCCATTTCAGGTAGCTATTGAACACTAAAACACAAGTATGCAGATTCTGGAACTCTGAAATAAAAACAGAAAATTCGGGAAACACTTACCAGGTCAGGCAGCATCTGTGGAGAGAGAAACATGGGCTGAATTTTAACATTTGGATCTGCTTGCAGCTGGGAGGCTGGTAGCGGGTCAGAGACCCATAAACTCAAGTAGTGGATTTTCCAGTGGTTCTTCAGCATTCCAAGTTTCTTTACCAATTAAAGTGGGCAGGCGTGATGAAAACCCGCACCTGACTGTTGAAGCTTCACTACTTAGAGGGACCTTCTGAGGGTCAGAATGGATCCATTATGCAACTGTCAATAGAGCCAGCCACTTGAGTGATGGAGTCTCAAATGAGAGAAGGCTGCATGATAACCCTGGATATCATTCTGTAGGTTACAAGGACCTGCACAGAGATTCTGTTCCCAGTAAATAGGAGGAAGATGCCTGCTTTGGAGACCAAGCAGACATGGCTGGAAGTGGCAGAGGAGGTGAGCAGCAGGAATGTGAAGCCTCGCTCCTGGATACAGTGCTGCAAGATGTTCAGTGGCCTATGGGGAGGCGGTGGCGTAGTGGTAATGTCACTAGACTAGTAATCCAGAGCCTAGGCTATTACGCTGGGGCATGGGTTTGAATCCCACTACAGCAGATGGTGAAAATATAATTCAAGTAATAAATCTGCAATTAAAAAAACAATCTAGTCTAATGGTGGCCATGAAACGATTGTTTTAATGGCCTCATCAGGGCACGAAATGTTAGTGACATGCCACATTGAAATGCCAAGCCTTTCACTCTGACTTCCCCAGATTTCTCCTGCACAGAACTCCTCAGACCAACACACTTTGCAGGTTCACCCATTCCTCTTTTGCGAGGCACCTCCTCACATCCCCATCTGACCAGCCACCACTGACTCTCACCCTCATCTTATTGCTATGTCACACGCACCCCTCCCAGTGACCCTCCACAAATGTGTCCTGCTTTCCTGTAGAATCATTGAATGCTTACAGCACACAAGGAGGCCATTTGGCCCATTGTGTCCATGCCAGCTCTCTGCAAGAGCACATCAGCGAGCCCCATTCCCCAGCCCTTTCCCCGTAGCCCTGCAAATGTTTTCTCATCAGGTGCTTATCCAATGCACTTTTGAAAGCCTCGATTGAATGTGCTTCTACCACACTCTCAGGCAGTGCATTCCAGATCCTAACCAGTTAAAAAGTTTTTCCTCATGTTACCTTTGGTTCTTTTTCCATTCACCTTATATTGGTGTCCTCTGGTACACGACCCTTTCGCCAATGAGAACAGTTTCCCTCTATCTACTCTGCCTAGAACGCTCATGAGTTTGAACACCTGGCTCAAATCTCCTTTCAGTCTTCTCCAAGGAGAACAGTCTCAGCTTCTCCAATCTATCCACGTAATTGAAGCCCGTCATCCTTGGAACCATTCTCTAAAACCTTCACATCCTTCCTAAAATGTGTTAGAAACATAGAAAAATAGGAGCAGGAAAAAGCCATTCGGCCCTTCGAGCCTGCTGCACCATTCAATACGATCATGGCTGATCATCCAAACTCAGTAACCTGTTCCTGCTTTCTCCCCGTATCCCTTGATCCCATTAGCCCCAAGAACTATATCTAACTCTTTCTTGAATATATTTAAAGATTTGTCCTCAACTGCATTCCGTGGTAGAGAATTCTACAGGTTCACCACTCTCTGGGTGAAGAAATCTCTCCTGATCTCAGTCCTAAATGTCTTACCCCTTATCCTTAGACTGCGACCCCTGGTCCTGGACTCCCCCGCCATCGGGAACATCCTTCCTGTATCTAGTCTGTCCAGTCCTGTTGGAATTTTGTAGGTTTCTATGAGATCCCCTCTCATTCTTCTGAACTCTAGCAAATACAAGCCTAATCGACCCAATCTCTCTTCATACGTCAGTCCTGCCTTCCTAGGAATCAGTCTGGTAAACCTTCGCTGCACTCCCTCCATAGCAGAAACATCCTTCCTCAGATAAGGAGACCAAAACTGCACACAATACTCCAGATGTGGTCTCACCAAGGCCTTGTATAATTGCAGCAAGACATCCTTGCTCCTGTATTCGAATCCTCTCGCTATGAAGACCAAAATACCATTTGCCTTCTTAACTGCCTACTGCACCTACATGCTTACTTTCGGTGACTGGTGCACAAGGACACCCAGATCTCACTGCACCTCCCCCTTTACCAATCTATCGCCGTTCACATAATAATCTGTCTTTCTGTTTTTGCCACCAAAGTGGATAATCTCACATTTATCCACATTATACTGCATCTGTCATGTATTTGCCACTCACTCAACCTGTCCAAATCACACTGGAGCTTCTCTGCATCCTCCTCACAGCTCACACTCCCACCCAGTTTTGTGTCGTCTGCAAACTTGGATATATTACATTTAATTCCCTCATCTATATCATTAATATATATTGTGAATAGCTGGGGTCCTAGCACTGATCCCTGCGGTACCCCACTAGTCACTGCCTGCCACTCGGAAAAAGACCCGTTTATTCCTACTCTTTGTTTCCTGTCTGCCAACCAGTTCTCTATCCATGTCAGTACCTTACCCCCAATCCCATGTTCTTCAATTTTGCACGCTAATCTCTTATGTGGGACCTTTATCGAAAGCCATCTGAAAGTCCAAATACACCACACCCACTAGTTCTCCCTTATCTATTCTACCAGTTACATTCTCAAACATACCAGTAGATCTGTCATGCATGATTTCCCTTTCGTAAATCCATGTTGACTTTGTCCAATCCTGTCATTATTTTTCAAGTGCTCTGCTATTACATCTTTTATAATGGACTCTAGCATTTTCCCCACTACTGATGTCAGGCTAACCAGTCTATAATTCCCTGTTTTCTCTCTACCCCCTTTTTTTTTTAAATAATGGGGTTACATTAGCTACCCTCCAATCCGTTGGAACTGTTGCAGAGTAGATAGAATTTTCAAAAATGACCAGCAATGCATCTACTATTTCTAGGGCCACTTCCTTAAGTACTCTGGGATGTAGATTATCAGGCCCTGGGGACTTATCAGCCTTCAATCCCATCAATTTCCCGAACACCATTTTCCTACTAATACTGATTTCATACAATTCCTCCTTCTCACTAGACCCTATGTCCCCAACATTTCTGGGAGGTAATTTGTGTCCTCCTTTGTGAAGACAGAACCAAAGTATGTATTTAATTGGTCTGCCATTTCTTTGTTCCCCATTATAAATTCCCCCATTTCTGACTGTAAGGGACCCACATTTGTCTTCACTAATCTTTTTCTCTTCACATATATATATAGAAGCTTTTACAGTCAGTTTTTATGTTCTCTGCAAGCTTACTCTCATACTCTATTTTCCCCTTCTTAATCAACCCCTTTGTCCTCCTTTGCTGAATTCTAAACTGCTCCCAATCCTGAGGTTTGCTGCTTGTTCTGGCCATTTTATATTTCTCCTCCTTGGATCTAATACTATCCCTAATTTCTTTTGTAATCCACGGTTGAGTCACCCTTCCTGCTTTATTTTTGCACCAGACAGGAATGAACAATTGTTGTAATTCATCCATGCGCTCTTTAAATGCTAGCCGTTGCCTATCCACTGTCAACCCTCTAAGTAACATTCCCCAATCTATCATAGCCAACTCGCGCCTCATACCTTTATAGTTTCCTTTATTTAGATTCAGGACCCTAGTCTCGGAATCAACTCTCTCACTCTCCATCTTAATGAAGAATTCTATCATGTTATGGTCGCTCTTCCCCAAGGGACCCCGCACAACAAGATTGTTAACTAATCCTTTCTCATTACACAATACCCAGGCTAGGATGGCCTGTTCTCTAGTTGGTTCCTCAATATATTGGTCCAAATAAGGTTTCATAAAGGTCCATCATAACTTCCTTGATTTTGTACTCAGTGCATTTATTGATAAAACCCAGGAACACGTATGCCTTTTTAACTGCTTTCTCAACCTGCCCTGCCACCTTCAATAATTTTGTGCACATATACCCACTTTAGAATTGCACCCTCTTTTTGATATTGCCTCTCCTCGTTCTTTTTCCCAAAACATATCACTTCACAGTTCTCTGCATTAAATTCTATCAATCACTTGTTTGCCCATTCAACCAGCCTGTCTATGTCCTCTTGAAGTCTATCACTATCCTCCTTGCAGTTCACAATACATCCAAGTATTGTGTCATCAACAAATTTTGAAGTTGTGCCCTGTACACCCAAGTCTAGATCATTAATACCTATCAAAAAAAGCATTGGTCCTAGTACCAATCCCTGAGGGACCCCACTGTATACCTTCCTCGAATACGAAACGCAACCTTTCACCACTACTCTGTTTCTGTCACTCAGCTAACTTCGTATCCATATTGCCACTGTCCCATTTATCCCATGAAATTCAACTTTGCTGGCAAGCCTGTTACATGGCACTTTATCAAACACCTGTAGAAAGTCCATGTACACCACATGAACTGTACTACCCTCATCAGCCCTCTCCAAAACTCAATCAAGTTGGTTAAACACAGTTTGCCTTTAACAACTCAAGGCTGGCTTTTCCTAATTAATCACACTTGTCCAAGTGACTGTTAATTTTGTCCCAGGTTATTGTTTCTAAAAGTGTTCCCAGCACTAAGGTTAAACTGACTGGCCTGTAGTTGCTGTGTTTATCCTTAAACCCTTTTTTGAACAAAGGTGCAACATTTACAATTCTCCAGTCCTCTGGCACCACCCCTGTATCTCAGGAGATTTGGAAGATTATGGCCAGTATCTCTGCAATTTCAACACTTATTTCCCCCAGTATCCGTGGATGCAAACCATCCGGTCTTGTTAACTTATCAACTTTAAGCACAGGCAGCCTGTCTAGTTCATCCTCCTTAACAATATTTAGCCCATCCAGTGGGCTGGATTTTACGACGGGTGCTGGCCACCAACGTAAAAGTCAGTGGCGAACCCGCATCCGCCCAGCTCGGGGATCCAACCCGCATTTTACAGGTCCCTGGGCTTTAATTGTTCAGAGGCAGGACTTCCACCTGCTTGAGGGAGGAGGTCCCGCCTCAGTGAGCTGCCAGCCAATCATCGAGCCGGCAGCTCTTAGTCCCAGCAGCGCCACCAGGAGTGGTGGCCACTTCTGGGACTGCAGCCCAGCTGAAGACACGGAGCCGGGATCAAGGTAAGTTTGATTTGCCTCACTGGGCAGATCGCTCGCAGCCTGGCGCGGCAAGGGTGGTGGTTTGGGGAGGAAAGGGGGTGTATCGGGTCCTGGGGGTGGTTGGGGAAGCAGGCGCGGCCCTCAATCGGGTCCGCTTGCCATGGGTAAAATATCTGTGGAGGCAGGCGAAGGCCCTTAAGTGGAGCAGGTGGGAAGGCCTCCCAGAGCTTCCCGCTCCATTTTACGCCACCGCCCGCAACCCCCGCCACCATCCAGCTTGCTGGGGTGATATAAAATTATGGTCAGTATCTCAATTACTCTTTTACTATGACTTCAACAGCATTTTCTTCCTTGATACAAAGACAAATACAAAGTACTCATTTAGTACTTTAACCATGCCCTCTGCCTCCATGCTAAGATCCCATCTTGGTCCTAATGGGCCCCACCCCTTCTCTTACTACCCTCTTATTAATACTATGCCTATAGAAGACTTTTGGATTCCCTTTTATGTGAGTTGCCAGTCTCTTCTCATACTCTCTCTTTGCCTCTCATTTCCTTTTTTACTTCCCCGCTGAACTTTCTATATTTAGCCTGATTTTCACTAGTATAATCAACCTGAAATCTGTCATACATGCACTTTTTCTGGTTCATATTACTATCTATCTCTTTCACCATCCCTGGCTTTGCTTGCCCTACTTTTCCCCCTCGTGGGAATGTACCTCAACTCCACTCGAACTATCTCCTCTTTAAAGGCAGCCCATTGCTTCAGTACAGTTTTGCCTGCCAATCTTTGATTCCAATTTACTTAGGCCAAATCTGTTCTCATCCCACTGAAATTGGCCCTCCTCCAATTAGTATTTTCACTCTGGATTGCTCTTTCTCCTTTTCCAGAGATAACCTAAACCTTATGATACAATGATCACCGTTCCTTTAATGTTCGCCAACTGACACCTGATTCACTTGACTCACCTCATTCCCCAGAACCAGATCCAGAAATACCTCCTTCTTTATTGGGCTGGGAACATACTGATGTAGAAAATTCTCCTGAACACACTTCAAAAACTTTTCCTCCTCCTCTGCCCTTTACCGTATTACTATCCCAGTTTATATTAGAATAATTAAGTATCCCATTATCACTACCCTATAGTTTTTGCATCTCTCTCTAATTTCCCTGCAAATTTTCTTCTCAATATCCTTCCCACTAGTTAGTGGCCTATAGAATACACCCAATAGTATAATGATACCTCTATTGTTTCTTGTTTCGAAACAAATAGAATCTGTTCTTGACCCCTCTAGGATGTCTTTCTCCAGCATTGTAATATTCTGCTTCGTCAAATCTGTCACCATCCTCTTTTCTTTCCTTCCCTATCTTTCCTGAACACCTGGAATCCAGGAATATTTAGTCACCAGTCCTAGTTATTGCCATAACATCATACTCGCATGTGGTTATCTGCACCCTCAGCTCACCAACCTTATTTACCACGCTTTGTGCGTTTGCATACATGCTTAGTAACCCCAATTTAGACCTTATTGCAGTCCCTGTTACTCTGACCCCACCTAATACCTTACTATTTCTTATTCTAGCGCTATCTGTTTCTCCCAATCTTCTGTGCATCTTGTTTCTCCTTTCTATTGCTACATCCTGGTTCCCATCCCATGCCAAGTTAGTTTAAACCCTCCCCAACAGCACGAGCAAACCACCCTGTGAGGACATTGAGGTGCAACCCATCTGGCCTGGATAGGTCCCATCTGCCCCAGAACTGGTTCCAATGTTCCAGGAGTCCAAGATCCACTTTCCTGCACCATCTATCCAGCCACGCATTCATCTACTCTATCCTCTTATTTCTATACTCCCTAGTGCTGTGGCACTGGGATTAATCCAGAGATTAACACCTTTGAGGTCCTTCTTGCTAGTCTCCTCCCTAGCTCCCTAAAATCTGCCTGCAGGGCCTCATCCCTCTTTCTACCTATGTTGTTCGTACCGATATGGAGCACAACCACTGGCTGTTCACCTCCCCACTCAAAGTTCTCTGCAGCCGCTCAGTGACATCTTGAGCCTAGCACCAGGGAGGCAACATACCATCCTGTATTTACATCTGCGGCTGCAGAGATGCCTGTTGGTTCCCTTAACTATAGAAGCCCCTATCACTATTGCTTTCCCAATCTTCCTCTTGCCATCCCTCCTATACAGCTGAGCCAGCCATGGTGCCATGGACTTAGCTCTGGCTGCACTTCCCAATAAAGGCCTGCTCAGGTCGGGAAAAAGAACCCAACTGAACCACAGTGGACCCAATCCCAACCCAGCCCGAGTCCCTCCGATTTTGACCCGACCATCCCTTTACTTACCATCCTGACACCGAACCTGCAGGAAACTGCAGTGCATGCATGATGATGTCATAGTGACATCACTCACTCACTGCACAGACTCAATTTCGTCCCGGACTCCCAGCTCAGGTAAGTTTTTTAATTTCAATACTTACCAGCAGAGCACTTACTGTGCGTGTCCGGCCTGACCCGACCCGAGCCCGAAAGCCGGACCCGGAAGAGGGGCCTGACCCGACCCGACCCAACACATGTTGGGTCCCGTTGGGTTCGGGTTAGGTAGCAGGCCTTTACTTCCCAACCAAACCATCACTTCCACCAGTATTCAGGACTGAGTACCATTTGGAGAGCAAGGTAGACTCAGGAGATTCCTGCACTACCTGCCTGGTCCTGCTTGACTGCCTGGCACTTACCCATTTCCTTTCTTTCTGCATACACTTAAACTGCAGGGTGACCACATCCTGAAAGGTAGCTCTCAGCCTCACGGCCGCAGTGCAATGCTGCCAGCTGCTGCTCAAGCTCCAAAACCCAAAGCTCGAGCTCCTCCAGCTGATAATACTTCCTGCCCATGTGGTTGTCCAATTCCCACATGGACCAGATGAGCATTCCACGGGACTGAGATTCCCTGCCATGCCTCAATTTATTAGACTAGCTAAACGTAACAGAAATAAATTAAACACATATTAAAATAAACTTACCTTCCTCCACAGGAAGGGTGGAACCCAGAGCTTCAGGAGGGCAGGGGGGAGGAACAAGGGACAGGAAGGACATGGAGACCATGTCAGCCCATGACCCCACACTGCCTCAGGGAACTCTGACATGTGGGAGCACATCTGCTGCTACTGGTCTAGATAGAGCCTCCCTTCCAGTGACTCCTGAGACCCTACAAGTGCGCCCAGCTGAGTAGGGCTATGTCTGTCCTCCCTCCTCCAAGGGGAACTGACCACAGCTGCCTCTGCCTTTGACACCTCCTCCGACATACTAGTACTGTGCTCCTTATGCAGTGCCACTCTATCTAAACAAACTGAGGGTATCGGTGTTGGTGGACGGTGTGCTTGGAAGGTGTGATGGTGCTTCTTCGGAACTTTGCTGGTCATTTTGGCCTGGTGATGGTGAAAGAGAAGGTCTCCCTGGGTGGACATCTGCATCTGTGGGCAACACAAGAAGAGATCAAGGGAGCTAGCCTTGGCTAGTGTTGAGGCTTCCCAATGCAACTCAGTGTTTGTCATGCTGTTGGACAAGGTATAATGCAATGCACCCTCTTAATGAGCATATTGCCCTATGCAATCACCATCTCCGCCATGAGTGCCCATTTCACCATGGCTGACTTCCTTGTCATCTGCAATTTTGGCTATTTCTATCGATCTCTGCTCCATTGGCGCGAGGATCTGAAGATAATGTACCCATCCACCTGTTTGGGCCCTCTCTCGGGGATTATGTTCCCATTTCTCCTGCAAGGACAAGAGAGCGTGATAAGGCACTGCTGTCCTCTATGACCAATGGCAGCTGCTCCAATTCATTGGAGGATGCATGTTTCAGTGCTGGCAGGTCCTCAGCAGCACTATGTCTCTGAGCAGTCAGCAAGTGCTCTGGGCACACACCTCTCCCATGTTCAGGAGCAGCATGCACCCTGAGACACCTCAGCTGGTGTGTCTGCTGGAGGGTGAATACCCAGAGGCCTGTCCTGTTGGTTGGGGGTAGCAGTCACCTGGCTGGAGCATATCAGGTTATTGAACCTTTTCCTGCACTGGATCCAAGTTCTTCTGATCATGCTTCTGCCACTGATAGTGGTATCGATGTCCATCCATGCCTGCTTAGTCTGTGTGGGTGGCCTGCTCCTGCCACCCTCTGGGAAGAGGACCACCCTCACAGCCTCCAGCATCACCTCCAGGTCCGTGTCTGAAAATTGAGTGGCTGCCCTACCCCAGATTCCAGGCCTCTAGCTCTCCTGAAACATTGTGGAAATGACGTTTGCTCTGATCCTTCACTGTGCAGTCACAGCTGTGAAAATGGTGAGTTTAAATTGGGCCTGCACTTGAGTTGGCCCGCCTCCATTCCCGACCCCGTGGCTGTTAATTGGCAGCTAAACCTGTCTCCATATTAATTAATTGGTCGCCCCCCCCCCATGAAACTTGGGACCCATTTCGGTTCCCCCCCCAGGGTGGGTTTGGGACCCAGAAATGGGCCTGACATCCGTTTCCCACCCCCGCAGCAAAAGTCCAGCCCAATTTTTGTATTTAAGGGCTCACAAGCCTGTCAATTGCTCAGCCCAGTTAATCCCCACTGTCCTCTTGTGTTGTTCAACCTGGCAAGTTCCAGGAAGCCCGCAAAACCCATCTGCTGGCAGGGAAGCCAGAATCCACGGTGAAAGATGCATTCAATTGCCTTTTAGCATACATTAATAACAGACCACTTGTCCCAAGGGATTTCCCCACATGGTCATAAACGCGGTCCTGTTAAGTGCAGAAGTCAACGTGTTCCTGCCGGCTTCCCAACACGCCGGCTTTTTTTTTGATGTTTTAACCTCTCGCATGCACTGACATCTGCCCACCCTGGCAGGTTAAAACTCCCCCTAGAGTTTCAAGTTGATAAGCTTTCCTCAGAACATCTATAACTGCTAGTTGAGCCCTTGAACATATTAGAGTAGTTTGCTCACTATTTCAGCAAGGAATCAAAAAACATTAACTGTTAAAGTATGAATGGGAAAACAGTTCTGATCAGCAATTGTGTTCAAGAAAGTGGGACATGGCATTGTTTTTGACTTTTTGAATTGACGAATAGATCTTCAGTTGCTCTGATAAGTCAAAGGTTTTGCAGAACATTATATCATGCTACATACAATATCTTATTTTTCTGCTTGTAACATGGCCCAAACCTCTCAGGCCAGAAGGTTTATTGCTGTAAATGAGCAAGCACATTCTGAAATCAGTTGGAAACTGCTTGCTCTTAATTACTTCCCAAATTTAATGAGGGTATTTTCTTTGGCTAGGAACTACTTTTGCTGAAGCCAGAAAGTAATTTATTACTTGTTTTCTCTTTTTTAGTATGTCTTTTTCTTAATTTACACATATGACACCTGAAATGTGATTGTTGCATCACAAAACTTTTGATCTATTAGTCAATCTCCCATTCCGAAGAAGGGTCACTGACCCGAAACGTTAACTCTGCTTCTCTTTTCACAGATGCTGCCAGACCTGCTGAGTGGTTCCAGCATTTCTTGTTTTTATTTCAGATTTCCAGCATCCGCAGTATTTTGCTTTTAAGTCAATCTCCCATGCTTTGTTCAAGGTGAGTCAGAGGCTATGTGCAGAATTTTCGAATCACATCGGAGGCGGGAAGGCAAGAAAATTGATGTCAGAGAGAGGTGTGCCAGTTTGCCAGCATGTTCCTGTCTCTAGCCCATTTTGATAGAGGCAGGTTCGGTGGGGGAGGGGGCGTGGTGGTGGGTGACCTGTTGAGGCAATCCAAGGCTCTATTAAGGCCAATGTTCTGAGGCCAACTATGGTGGGCCCCCCATGGCAGCTGAAGCCCAGCTGATGCATGGAGACGGACTCACAACAGCAGACTGGGGGTAGGTGGCCAGTGCGGCAGCATTTTTTAAAACTCTTCCACCTCCGCAGTTGAGATAGCTATAGCTGCGGGTCTCCCCTCCAGCACTGTGCCACATTTTGTTTTTAAAGTCTTTAAAAAGTCTTCAGAGCGCCCTCTCTCTCCTACCTACATCGGCAGCTCCCACCTCTGACAGTGGGGCTGCCACTGTGTCAGTGCTGGAGGGCCTCCTTTGGGCCCTCCAGCCTCGGGAGTCCATCCTCCATCCTTAATTGGATGGGGCACCCGGAGGTGACTGCTTTGTAAATAATAACCAGCCATATTCACATTATTAACAAAATAATGTGCAGGTAATACACCTGTACCTCTCTTGCCTTTCTTCATCTGTCTCTCTGAGCCAGTACTTCCCTCTGTGACAAAATAAGTTGAAAATAGATTTCCTCTGAAACTGAACCTCAAAAATGCTTCTAAAATCCATCTTGTAGCTTGTTTTCCAATTATTTGTGCAAACACAAATACAGTTTATAAATGTGGAGATAAAAATTTATAGTGGAAAAGGTTAACAGAGTGCATGCTGATGTAAGAGTTTTACTATACGATAGATACATATTTGAAAATGAAAACTTGGCAAAGCAGAGTGCAGAGCGATACAACCCGAGGGCCAAAAAATTAAAGTTTTAAAAATAAATATTTAAAAGTTAAAACTTAGAAAACAATTAGGCTATGGTGCAATGAAGTGGGACATTCTGAGACTCCAAACAGTGGATAATTTACAATCATTAAAATCTTTGTAATTAAAAAGGTAAAAATTTATATATATGTATATAAACTTGAATGCTTAAATAAAAATAGAACATTACTTATTTGGAAGCTTATTTCCATGAAAACAGAATAATATGGCAAAAACACAATTGGGAGTGTTATGAATGCTGGACTTTGTAGTATGGCTTTGTTTTAAAAACTGTGAGCTTGCAGTGCAAACTGTACATTCCGAGGAAACATGTGACCTCATTCAAAATCTGCCCAGAGACAAGCCAAGCGTCTTGGTTACCATGAGAACAAGGAACCGAGATCAAAGACCCTTTTGAAAGCGGGGTGCAAGGTTGTAATACCTAAAGGACAATGGTCTTCACTCTCCCAGCCTCTCAGATTGTAAATAGTGAGCCAGGGGCTCCAAAATGTAGATTTAAGTTGCAATTTTTAACAACTGGAAACAAAGGAAGGCCCAGGTGGTTTTGCTATGATCAGACTTATGGTCTCTGAGAATTGTCAAAGGCAAACGACTATTGACTTTTGATCTGGATAAATTCAAGAGACTTTCCTAGGTCTGGGGGCTGAAAAGGAAGAAATGAAAACCAGCAGTCAGCCATGCAGCCTAAAGAGAGAGAGCGGGACCAGTGGGCTGTTTCTGGGGAAGCAGATGCTCTCAGATCACCAATACAGCAAAAAGCTGCTAAGATTTGAAGCCATTTTGAAGGCTCAAAGACAAAAGACCAACGGGGTCACCAGAGATTGCCTTATTAATAGAAATCCCGTCAAATATGCTCGGACGAAGTGAGCCAAGAGGATGTTGGCTTTGAGAAGGACTCTGGGAGATCCAACCCATTGCAGCTGCGAGGAGTTTGGGACTTTTAATTGCAAGGATACCTTTTCACTGAGCACACTGTGTTCAGTATGAATGTGGTGTAGGGATTTGGAGTGTGTTAATAAATTAATGAGAAATACTTTTCTCTGTAATTTAATCTATTAGCTACCTACTAAGTACAATTTAGTTAATGTTGATCTTTAGTTTTGTTGTAATAGTAAAAGTCTTAAAACGTGAAATCTTATTGTGTAATTCTTTAATTGGTCCAGGAAGTGCATATCTCTTGTTTTAAAGTTAGTGGTCCCCATTGAGGTTGTATTAGGAGAGTTCAGAAAATTGAGAATTGATCAACATCACCACCTAATAGCCATGGCTTACAATTACTACATTATGGGAGGAGCTGTTTACATGGAAAATTTACATTAGAACTGATTACACAGTCTGGTTCAATGATAACTGTGGGCATGAAAAAAAATCTAATAACAGGAAGTCGCTTAGTTAAATGGGAAGTGGATGCATTGTTACAACCGAGGTAGGAGCAATGCACTGTCAATTCAGTCCCATCACTCCACAGGTCACAGCATATTATTAAAGTTTTCCCATCCAACCAGAAAACAGCCAAGTTAAACACTCGAGTAACCCCCAGAATAAACCAGACCAAATCAGGTATCTTTACACAACAACAAATTAACTATTAAAACTAAATCTTAAATACTATTAAGATAAACCTATGTCTGAAGACCTTATAATTTCTTATTTTTAACCTAATTCCCCCATTCACATACACACACACAAATCAACAGTTAACTGGTTTCTTTTTTAAAAAATTATGTTTTTACAATTAGCTGTTTCTTAAGAATAAATACATAACTGGGTTGTTAGTCTTTGTGAGTTACATTCCCGATAGGTAAGGTATCCTAGAGTAAAAATAATCAAATTATAATCTCGTAGTAGATAAGCATTCGGCTGCGGCAGGCATCACACAGTTCTTTCAACGATGAGCACAGCAATAGATCTACTTGATTTTTTTTAAATCAGCAGTTTCTCAGTTGAACCTTTACTGCAAATTCCAGCAAACACAATCAGCCAAGAGAGAGTCAATCTTGAAGCAAAGACTCTTAGATTGGAAGTAAAGAAAAGGAATTTTGCTACCTCTAGGAATACAAATGGTCTCTTCAAAGGGTTTTTTCCTCCTTAGGCAATTAACATGGCTTTTAGCTCATTGTAGAATTTCTGCTGAGAGAAATAGACAGCTCTTTCCTTCAGTTAGCAAGCTTCACTGGTGTCTCTCAAAAGTGGTTTTAGCGGTTTTTCTCCACAATTAAATTGAAACATTATACCATGTGACCTCCTCACTCTCCTCCTGTTGCCTAGGTTACAAATGCAGCTGTGGCACACTGTTCTCAGAAATCAAATACTTCTCTCTCTGTCTTAAAGGTACACTGTTTTAATCCAAGGAGAAAATAAATACAGTTCTGTGACAGCATTTACAAGACTTTGTAAAATAAGAAAACTCAAAAGTTCACTAAATTTTACAATTCTTTGATCTGTTCAGTGTTCCAAAAATTCTTGCCCACCAATTTTTGAGTGGTTTGAGGAGAACAATTTCAAAATTTCAGATTTTGGGGTAGAAAGGAGAGATTATATAAAAAGCTTGTATTTTATTGTGCCAAAATGTCTCAAAGTATTTAACAATGTGTGAAAGTAGGGGCTATGATAATGTAGGCACAACAGTCGTCTGGTTACATATTAAACATTATAAATTAAAAGCATTTTAATACAAAGGGAGCAGCATCCAGACACCGAGATACACCACGATTAATATTCAAGCTTACAATGTATTTAATTGAAAAAAACGTATATTTATGCAGTCTGTCATAATTGGCATTATGACCGTGACCTTTACTGCCTAATATTCAGAGAGAATGCTTGAGATTAATACCATAGAAGAACAAATTTTGCTTGTGCGTGCGATCTCGAACCCCCTCACTGATTTTTGAAGAATATTCGGCTGTTGCTCCAGCACTGGTTGTCATAGGAACATATTTAGAACAGCTTGCATCCGGGTACATCGCCGTGTTGGTGTCCAGTTGAGTCGCTTTCCTTTCGGTTCTGGAAAAATGGAAGAGTGGGTGGTGGAAGGAATTGCTGGTTTCCTGAGCAGTTCGTGTTGGACTATTCCAGTCACTGATTTTATCGAACAGAACTGTGCAGGTGAGGAGCTATTTTGCTGGTTGTTCTGTTTCGTTCATGTATTTTTAAAGGCTTTTTTGGTGATTTGTGACTTAGAACTAGGCCTTCTGCGATTTGCCAACACATTTCCGAGGTCATAGCGACGTGCTGCTTGGATTTAACTCGCCGTCATATCGTCGTTTTAATGTGTTCACGTATTGACAAAATCTTAATATTCTGCCAACACTGGGGTAATAGGCTTAAAAGGCGACAGGAGTGCTCTGTTGATTAGGCAAACTGGTGTAAACGTTTATTTGTTTTCTATTTCAGTTTTTGATGATGAAGAAGAAAATAAATTATCTTATACAGAGATCCATCAGGATTACAAGGATTTGGTGAGTTCATTTGTTTGTGATAGTGCAGTTTAGTTTCACTCGTGAAATGATTTGTTGATATTTTCTTATTGCAGTCCATCAATGTTTTTGAATCTAGCAAAATCCAACATGATAAAATGAAATGTCAGGAAAATAAGTGGTGTGTATTCTTGAGAATTCTGACTTTTCTGCTGCATCATAATGGTGGTTTGATGGAATTATCCTTCACGAGCACCCATTGGGGAAAACATTCTATCTCTTAGGCTTGTACTTATTCAAACTTTTCACTGTACTTGAAATAAATGCTTTAATCCACTGAGATTATGTATTTTTGTTGATCTTTATATTGCTGTACTGGTTATAAGAAATATGTTTTACTGGACCAACCATTTTTTCAGTTTATGTGGGAACATAAATATTACTGTAATAGTAAACAAACAATTAAGACAATTTTAACCAAAACGGTAGAAATGTGCGCTCATCCTATGTTTTTCCCTTGTTTTCTCTTGTCGCCTTACTCCTAACAATATTCACAATAGTTTCTCTTAATTTTCTTAATACCCTCCATGAGAATGACCTCTTGTTTTCTTGACCCTATTCCCACTAAACTGCTGATCATGCAACTTCCCTTCCTGTTCCATATGATAGTTGATATTATAAACCGTTCCTTTTCCTCCAGTATTGGATCTGAATCTGCCATCATCACCTCACTCCTCAAAAAAAACACCCTTTGACCCTTCTGCCCTTGCAAACTACTACCTCCTCTCCAAAATCCTTGAAAGCTGTCACCTCCCAAATCCATGCCCATCTATCCTACAATTCCATGTTTGCAGTCCTTGTCAAAGTCACAAGTGGTATCCTATGTGCACTATCCCTGCTCATCCTTCTTGACCTGTCTGCAGCTTTTGACAGGGTTGGCCACAACATCGTCCTCTAATGCCTCTCCTCTGTTATCAAGTTCGTGGACTGCCCTTGCCTGTTTCCATTCTTAAGCCATAGCCAGATAATCTCCTGCAATGGCTTCTTTTCCCACTCCTGCACGGTTACCTCTGGAGCCCCCAAGGATCCATCCTTGGCCCCTTCCTATTTTGCTTCCACATGGTGCACTTCGCCGACATCATCCAAAAACACGTCAGATTCCACGTGTATACTGACGACACTCACTTATCACCTTTCTCAATCCCTCCACTGCCTGTGATTTATCACACTGCTTGTCTGCCATCCAGTATTTGATGAGCAGAAAATACCTCCAATTTAATATCATGTATCCCCAGTTTCATTTTCCCCACCATTGGCAGCCCTGTCTTCAACTGTTCTAGCTTCTAAGCTCTGGAATTCCCTCCTGAAACCTCTCCATCTCAATCTTGCGTCCTTTAAGACACTCCTTAATACCTACCTCTTTTGGCTGCCTGTTTTTATGTGGTTTCTTGTCAAATTCTGTCTGCTAAAGCTTCTGTGAAGCAATTTGGGACATTTCTGCTGCTTTAAAGGTGCTTTATAATTGTAAGTTGTCTGTTTTGTATTGTGATAGTTTAATTTGGAAAATAATTTTACGGCATTTTCTCACCTGTTTTCTTTTTTCTCCTGGTCCCACTGCCAGTTTAGGTAACAGAGCAACTTACAAAAGAAAAAAATATCTTTAGGTTTATTATATGAAAACAACTAATAGTATCTGTTACATAAAGAGAAATGCTGGAAATATATAACTGGTCAATCAGCGTTTGTGGAGAGAAATGCCTGTAGATGATGGCTGCCTATTATGTTTTCTTCACTTTGCATTTTTGTTTCAGATTTGCATCATTTGTAGATTTCTTTTGCTTTTTATTTCTACTAGAACCTACCAACTGCCAAAATTGACCAGTTTACATTTTTGACATGATTAGGTGAATTTTTTTATATTTAAATTTGCATTAATTAGGCAGGACTATTTGTTGGAGGCCTTCTGGAGCTCCATCTTGCCCAAAAAAGTTAATTTGTCCATGGAATGACAAATGATTCATATAATAGTGCAATATCTTTGTAATCAAATTGTGCTACACCTAACAAACAGAAAATGCTATAAATACTCAGTAGGTCAGGCAGCATCTGCAGAGAGAAAAACAGAGTTAATGTCTTGGGTCTGTGACCCTTCGTCGACAGCATCTCCTGTTTATAATTTTAGATATCCAGCATCTGCAGTGTTTTGCTTTTGTATTTGTGTTACCCTATTTTTGTGATATACAGAATTTAGTTGTAATCTGTACGCTTCTGAGTGGTACGTTGAAAATATGTGTTGACGGATATTACCACAACACGCGTTCTGTTTCTGTCATATTTGATATTAATTTATCTTAAAAACTATGTGCAGATATTTCAGGGGAAAATCAGTAATATTGTTTTCTGCTGCCACCAAGAATGAAATAATATAGGTTTTGTTAAAACATTCTGCTATTGTGTGACACATTTTTGAACAATTATTTAAGAATAGATGACTCCTTTGTTACATTGCCCAGTAATTTTGCAATAATGCTATCAGACTAGGGTAGAACTAACTCTTGTTTGTGCCATTGTGATTTCTACTTACTGAGAAATATGGTCTATGTTCTTCAACTGGGTGCTTCCCTTCTCCTTGATGCTTAATTATTTTGTTCGAGCGCTGTGCAGTGGATATACACTGCGCATTTTTGGCAATAGTGATTAAAGAGCATCCTGTAGCAAATCAAATGAAACTCCCAGTAGTTTGTTTCCTGTGTTTATGAAATAATGCAGACTTAACAAGTTTCTCGTTCATGTCCAGTTTTACTATGATCAAAAACAGCTATAAACCAAAATTTTCATATGGCAAATGTTACTTTTTTATTTCCCCTGCTCCTGATGTTCCTCGCATTATTCTTTCTAAATATGCAATTAATGAAAGTTGTCGTTACTTGATGAAAATAAATTTGAAAATATACCCAAATTTCTATGAAAATCTCTTGGGATGAGGGGTTTCTATTAAAATCTGTGAATTATAGAACAGTAACAGTGCAGAAGGAGGCTATTCGGCCATCATGTCTGTGCTGGCTCTCCATAAGAGGTACTCAGCTGATACCACTGGCTGTCTTTTCCCTGTAGCCCTGCAATTTTTTTCTTTTCAGATAATTATCTGATTCCCTTTTGAAGCCATGATTGAATCTGCCTCATCTCACTCTCAGGCAGTGCATTCCAGATCCTAACCACTCACTGTTTATATAAAAAAAAAATGTTTTTCCTCGTGTCACCTCTGGTTCTTTTGCCAGTCACCCTTAAATCGGTGTCCTCTGGTTCTTGACCCTTCTGCCAATGGGAACATTTTCTTGCCATCTACTCTGTCCAGACCCTGTAATTTTGAACACCTCTATCAAATCTTCTCTCAACCTTCTTTTTTCTAAGTAGAACAACCCCAGCTCCTCCAATTTAACCCCATAACTGAAGACTGTCATCCCCAAAATCATTCTCATCTTTTCTGCACCCTCTCCAGTGCCTTCATATCCTTCTTAAAGTGTAGTGCTTAGAAGTGGACACTACTTCAGTTGAGGCCAAATCAGTGTTTTATAAAGGTTCACCATAACCTCCTTGCTTTGGTACTCTAACTGGAGGAGGTGGCTCCACAAGTATCCCCATCCTCAATGATGGGGGAGCCCAGCACATCAGTGTGAAAGATAAGGCAGAAGCATTTGCAACAATCTTCAGCCAGAAGTGCTGAGTTGATGATCTATCACGGCCTCCTCCTGATATCTCCAGCATCATAGATGCCAGTTTTCAGCCAATTCGATTCACTCCAAGTGATATCAAGAAACAACTGAAGGCACTGAATACTGCAAAGGCGATGGGCCCTGACAATATTCCAGCAATAGTACTGAAGACCTGTGCTCCAGAACTTGCCACGCCCCTAGCCAAGCTGTTCCAATACAGCTACAACACTGGCATCTTCGGCAATGTGGAAAATTGCTCAGGTATGTTCTGTACAGAAAAGGCAGGACAAGTCCAACCCAGCCAATTACCGCCCCAACAGTCTACTGTCAATCATCAGCAAAGTGATGGAAGGTGTCATCAACAGTGACATCAAGCGGCACTTGCTTAGCAATAACCTGCTCAGTGATGCTCAGTTTGAGTTCCACCATGGTCACTCAGTTCCTGAACTCATTACAGCCTTGGTTCAAACATGGCCAAAAGAGCTGAGCTCAGGAGGTGAGGTGAGAGTAACTGCCCTTAACATCAAGGCAGCATTTGACCGAGTATGGCATCAAGGAGCCCCAGCAAAATTGAAGTCAGTGGGAGTCGGTGGAAAACTCTCCGCTGGTTGGAGTCTTACCTAACGCAAAGGAAGATGTTTGTGGTTCTTGGAGTTCAGTCAGTTCAGCTACAGGACATCACTGCAGGAGTTCCTCAGGGTAGTGTCCTAGGCCCAAACATCTTCAGCTGCTTCATCAATGACCTTCCTTCAATCATAAGGTCAGAAGTGGGGATGTTCACTGATGATGGCACAATGTTCAGCACCATTCGTGACTCCTCAGATACTGAAGCAGTCCATATAGAAGTGCAGCAAGACCTGGACAATATCCAGGTTTGGGCTGATAAGTGGCAAGTAACATTCACGCCACACAAGTGCCAGGCAATGACCATCTCCCACAAGAGAGAATCTAACCATCTCCCCTTGACACTTAATGGCATTACCATTGATGAATCCCCCTATCAACATCCTAGGGGCTACCATTGACCAGAAACTGAACTGGAGTCGCCATATAAATACCATGGCTACAAGAGCAGGTCAGAGGCTAGGAATCCTGCGGCGAGGAACTCATCTCCTGACCCCCCCCCCCAAAGCCTGTTCACCAGCTACAAGGCACAAGTCAGGAGTGTGTTGGAATACTCTCCACTTGTCTGGATGGGTGTAGCTCCAACAACACTCAGGAAGCTCGACACCATCCAGGACAAAGCAGCCCGCTTGATTGGCACCCCATCCACAGACATTCACTCCCTCCACCATCAACACACAGTGGCAGCTGTGTGTACCATCTACAAGATGCACTGCAGCAATGCACCAAGGCTCATTAGACAGCACCTTCCAAACCTGCGACCTCTACCAACCAGAAGGATAAAGGCAGCAGATGCATGGGAACACCACCACCTGCAAGTTTCCCACCAAGTCATACACCAGCCTGACTTGGAACTGTATTGCCATTCCTTCACTGTCGCTGGGTCAAAATCCTGGAACTCCCTTCCTAACAGCACTGTGGGTGTACCTACCTCACAAGGACTGCAGCAGTTCAAGAAGGCATCTCACCACCACCTTCTCAAGGGCAGTTAGGGATGGGCAATAAATGCTGGCTTAGCCAGCGACGCCCACATCCCATGAATGAATTAAAAAAAAACTCTGTACCTCTATTTGCATAGTCGAGGACCCTATATGCCCGCACTGTCACCTTGAACTATTTGTGCCCATGTACCCCAGGGTCCTCTGCTCCTGCACCCCCTTTAGAATTGTATCCTTTATTTTATATTACCTTTCCTTGTTCTTCCTACCAAAATGTATCACTTCACACTTTTCTGCATTAAATTTCATCTGCCACATGTCTGCCCATTCCACCAACCTGTCTGTCCTCTTGAAGTCTATCACTATTCTCCTCATGGTTCACAATACTTCCAAGTTTTGTACCATCTGCAAATTTTGGAATTGTGCCCCGCACACCCAAGTCAAGATCATTAAAATAGATCAAGAAAAACAATGGTGCTAATACTAGCCCCTGGGGAATCCCACTGTATCCCTTCCAAGATCAGCCTTCAAATACAGTGCACAATTCCCAAAAGCCTCTGGTACAGCAGCTGCCTCATCATGCTCTTTATAAGTGGCTTAGCGCTCGCCCTTGATTTTTTTCCCTTTTCCCCTCCTCCACGTCTCCACCTCTGCGCCAGACACTCTGAGCCCTGTCTGAAAGACAAATGTTCACCACTGCTTCGTATTCATGCTACCAGTGTCCCTTTTTATCCCATGGGCTTCAGCTTTGCTGGCAAGCCTGTTATATGGCACTTTATCAAATGCCTTTTGGAAAACAATGTACGCCACATCAACTGTATTACCCTCCTTAACCATCTCTGTTACTTCATTGAAAAACTCAAGCAAGTTAGTTAAAAACGATTTGTCCTTAACATATCCGTTCTGGCTTTCCTTAATTAATCCACATTTGTCAAACTGACTGTCAATTTTGTTCCGGATGATCATTTCTAAAGGTGTTCCCATCACCCACCAGGGTGGGTAAACTGACTGGCCTGTAGTTGTTGGGTTTATCCTTACACCCTTTTTTTGAACAAAGGTGTAATATTTGCAATTCTCCAGTCCTCTGCCACCATCCCTGCATCTAAGGAGGATTGGGAGATTATGGTCAGTACCTCCACAATTTCCACCCCTATGTCACCTCAGTACCCTCAGATGCATCTGATCTGGTCCTGGTGACATCAAATTTATGGACAGTAGTGTTTCAACTGTCTCCTCTTTCATTGCAGCTTTGGCAGCATCTTCTTCCTTCATAAAGACTGATACAAATTAGTCATTTAGTATGTCAGCCATGCCCTCTGCTTCCGTATGTGAATCCTGTTTAGTCCCTAATTGGCCCTGCTCCTCCTTTTACCACCCTTTTTCTATTTGTATGCCTATTGAAGGCTTTTGGATTCCCTTTTATGTTGGCTGATAAACTCTTCTCATATTGTCTTTTTGCTGCTCTTAGTTCAGAGGGGAAGTGAAAAAAGAAATTCTCACTTGTATTATCAACCTGACATATGCCATACGCACCCTTTTTCTTCTTCATCTTACTCTCCATCTTTTTCATCCTCCAGGGAGCTCTGGCTTTGTTTGCCTTACTTTTCCTTCCCGTGGGAATGTACCTCGAATGTATCTGAACTATCTCCTCTTCAAAGGTAGCCCATTGGTCAATTACAGTTTTGCCTGCCAATCCATGATTCCAGTTTATCTGGGCCAGATGTGTTCTCACCCCACTGAAATTGGCCCTCCCCCAATTAATTATTTTTACTCTGGATTGCTCTTTCTCTTTTTCCATGGCTAACCTAAACCTTATGATATTATGTTCGCTGTCACCTAAATGTTCCCCTACTGACACTTGATTCACTTGGCCCACCTTATTCCCTAGAAACAGATCCAGCAAATGCTCCTCATTGGACTGGAAACTTACTTACTGATGTAGAAAATTCTCCTGAACATGTCTCAGAAACTTGCACCTTCCCCCCCCCAACTCTGCCCGTTTCTATTACTATTACTATCCCAGTCTATATGAGGATAACCCTTCTACTCCTCTACTCCTATTCGTTCACAGATTGCACACTGGGAAATTCTGCGAAGTGCACCTGCTCAGAAGGTGCAGTTGTAATTGAAAACTCTGTGCAACTGTTGAGATACAAATATTCAAAGACAAGGCTAAGGTTTTAAAGTAAAACTTTAATGTAGCTTGTCATGTTTCAAAATTCATAACTATTTGACTTGAGGGATTTCTGATGTAAGCTATAATGTTTTTTTTTATTTATTCATTTCATGGGATGTGAACGTTGCTGGCCAGGCCAGCATTTATTGCCCATCCCTAATTGCCCATGAGAAGGTGGTGGTGAGCCGCCTACTTGAACCACTGCAGCCCATGTGGGGTAGGTACACCCACAGTTGTATTAGGAAGGGAGTTCCAGGATTTTGACCCAGCGACAGTGAAGGAACAGCGATAATAGTTCCAAGTCAGGATGACGTATGGCCTGGAGGGGAACTTGCAGGTGGTGATGTTCCCACGCATCTGCTGCCCTTGTCCTTCTAGGTGGTAGAGGTCGCAGGTTTGGAAGGTTCTGCCTAAGGAACCTTGGTGTGTTGCTGCAGTGCATCTTGTAGGTGGTACACACTACCGACACTGTGCGTTGGTGGAGGGAGTGAATGTTTGTGGACGGGGTGTTAATCAAGCAGGCTGCTTTGTCCTGGAGGGTATTGAGCTTCTTGAGTGTTGTTGGAGCTGCACCCATCCAGGCAAGTGGAGAGTATTCCATCACACTCCTGACTTGTGCCGTGTAGATGGTGGACAGGCTTTGGGGAGTCAGGTGGTAAGTTCCTCGCCACAGGATTTCTAGCCTCTGACCTGCTCTTGTAGCCACGGTATTTATAAGGCGTCTCCAGTTCAGTTTCTGGTCAATGGTATCCCCCAGGGCGTTGATAGTGCGGGATTCAGCAATCGTAATGCTGTTGAATGTCAAGGGTAAATGGTTAGATTCTCTCCTGTTGGAGGTGGTCATTGCCTGGCACTTGGTCTTGCTGCATTTCTACATGGACTGCTTCACTATCTGAGGAGTCACGAATGGTGCTGAACATTGTGCAATCATCAGCGAACATCCCCACTTCTGACCTTATGATTGAAGGAAGGTCATTGATGAAGCAGCTGAAGATGTTTGGGCCTAGGACACTACCCTGAGGAACTCCTGCAGTGATGTCCTGGAGCTGAGATGATTGACCTCCAACAACCACAAACATCTTCCTTTGCGCTCGGTACAATTCCAACCAGCGGAGAGTTTTCCCCCGATTCCCGTTGACTTCAGTTTTGCTGGGGCTCCTTGATGCCATACTCTGTCAAATGCTGCCTTGATGTTAAGGGCAGTCGCTCTCACCTCACCTCCTGAGTTCAGCTCTTTTGTCCATGTTTGAGCCAAGGCTGTAATGAGTTCAGGAGCTGAGTGGCCCTGGTGGAACCCAAACTGAGCATCACTGAACAGGTTATTGCTAAGCAAGTGCCGTTGATAGCACTGTCAACTGAGTTTTGAGAGTAGACTGATGGGGTGGTAATTGGCCGGGTTGGATTTGCCCTACTTTTTGTGTATAGTACATACCTGAGCAATTTTGCACATTGCCGTGTAGATGCCAATGTTGTAGCTGTACTGGAACAGCTTGGCTAGGGGCGCGGCAAGTTGTGGAGCACAGGTCTTCAGTACTATTGCCAGAATGTTGTCAGGGCCCATAGCCTTTGCAGTATCCAGTGCCTTCGATCGTTTCTTGATATCACGCGGAGTGAATCGAATTGGCTGAGGACTGGAATCTGTGATGCTGGAGACGTCAGGAGGAGGTCGAAAATGCTGACGTGTTGTGTTTCGCAACCACCATGCTAAATGGGATAAATTTCGAACAGATCTAGCAGTGCAAAACTGGGCATCCATGAGGCGCTGTGGACCATCAGCAGCAGCAGCAGAATTGTACTCAACCACAATCTGTATCCTCATGGCCCAGCATATCCCCCACTCTACCATTACCATCAAACTGGGGGATCTACCCTGGTTCAATGAAGAGGGCATGCCAGGGGCAGAACCAGGCATACCTCAAAATGAGCTATCAACCTGGAGAAACTACAACCCAGGACTACTTGCATGCCAGACAGCATAAGCAGCATGCGATAGACAGCTAAGCAATCCCACAGCCAACAGATCAGATCTGTGCTCTGCAATCTTGCTACATCCAGTCATGAATGCTGGTGGGCAATTAAACAACTAACAGGAGGAGGCGCCTTCACAAATATCCCTATCCTCAATGATGGGGGAGCCCAGCACATCAGTGCAAAAGACAAGGCTGAAGCATTTACAACAATCTTCAGCCAGAAGATGGCAGTTTCAGGATTTTAATTTATTCATAAAGATCCAGCATCCTTTTTTTACACCTTGATAGGCAGGCAGAACCCACTGAGACAGAGGAGATAGATATTTTGATAAATTCACCTGGAAGTTAATAAGCCAGTCATCAAAACTCATACATATTATCATATCAGAGCAAATGGATTATTCATTTTGTCCATTTAGGTGATTCAAGCAAGTGTTTATATTTGCTTTGTGAAATTAAGGCCATTCCAGAATGCTGAGTGGGAGTTGTTTGGGAGAGATCTATTCTGGGATAGTCATAGCCAATTTAGCAATACTACTGGCCGACCTCTGAACAGGAAAGGAGTCAGCGGTCAAGCTACCAATATCTTACCCAGGTAGGGAACAAAAAAAGAGAAACAATTGGATGCAGGGAGAATTGCACCATACAGTTTTCTGGCCGAGGTAGGCCCATAGCAATAGATGTGTCCATTAAGAAGAAAGTACTTGTTTGAGAGACACTTATGCATTTAAATTAGCCAACATATATAATTTAACCTGCCTTCTTATGGCACCTGTCATTTTGAAAAACAATGATGTATGTGGCAAAGCAATTCAGTTACTTTGCATGTTGCAACATTGCAAGTAGCTGAAGATTTCAAATCTCTAGCAACAGTCATTGTTACAGATGACGTAGACGTAAATCATGGACAGATGACGCCCCCGCACAATTAACTCTTAAAGCCTCATATGCTTTCCTCCTTGCTTGCTTCTTTCATCTCTCAACTGCCTCTGTTCAACTTCTTTGGCTCCCAATGCAGCATTTGGGAAGAAGAAAACTAAACAAGAGACTCTCATGCCTGCCAGACATTGTCTATATGTGACACAGCAGCACGCTCAGAACACACATTTGATAGAGCCATATCTTGACATTCAGTGTTAATTTAATACTATTCCACACGCTTAGTTAATTGGTGAATATGGTTGTTGCCTTTCCGATGCAAGACTTTAGCTCATCATCTCGCGACAAATTAGCCGATACACAAGTTCTGTTACCTAGGATCAACTGAAACAACATCTAGTGTGATGTTAGCTATTGAAACTTCTGGTGAAAAGCCATTGCAAAATTGTTTACTGAAAGGACCTATTGTTTTCTTCGTTCTGTGATACATAGCTGTACGTCTCATTTTCAAAGGATGTTTGTATCTTTGTGCACAGAACTAGCCAATATGATTGAGCATATTTCCTTATTGATCATTGCAATTTAATGTCTTTTTTGCTTCAATTGAAGCTTTATTCGTAGGCTATGGTATTTAACCGTTGAACGTTGTAGTGTAATAGGTTACTGCACATTCGCACAACTCTAAATAAGTTTTTGGAGAAAGCAATCATGGCAATTTGTAACTGTGCATAACTAATGAGGCAGTTTCTTTGGTCCAGTAAAACTGAAAGGAAAACAGCTGCTGTTGCAGAAAACAACATTTTAATATTTGTTTCTATATAAAATAGACATGATATGCTAGTAAGTCAACAAATATAAAGAAAATATATACAGATTTCTCAGTATTTATGATCTGATACCTGTAGAAATGTGATAACTCCCTTTGAATGTTGCATGCTGTCCCTGTTTTTATTTTTCACCTTTTTCTCTTGCCCTCTGATTTTTTTCCTTTTTCTTCTACCCTCACTTGATTGTTTCATGTTTGCCTGTGCCAGTTACAAGAGAGCAAACAGATGGTGCAGGTGTGATGTTGGACATTTAAGAACTAAGAACTTCTCTTTGGCAGCTTCCTTAAATGACATGTGTTGGTATTTTTGACTGGGGACCCAATATCCACATTTGCCCTGATCCCAAGCAGAGGCTCAGAGTTCTAGAGTTTGTCCTGATCCCAAGTAGAGGCTCAGAGTTCTAGAGTTGGTGTTGACAGAGGGGGTCAAGCTCTAAGAGGAGTGTATAGCCTATTGTTTAAAAAATGCCATCTGTCAAAGACATTGTCTATGTTGTCGGTGCTTCGTTTGAATTAGCAATTTAAATGGCATCTTTTGAAAGAAATCTGATGACAAACATGGACCTTATTTTAAATTTAAGTTTTAAACTGATTAGCGATAAATTTTTTGACATTCTTAAATTTAGCAACAAAAATATTGATGGGTACAAAGCATGTGTTCATCACTTTATACTAGCATCCAATTTTTTTTTGCTGAACTTGAGAATTGAAGGAAAATATACTTAAAATTTTAATGCAATTCAAATTTGAACTATGTTTACACTCAAATGTTTGTCTCTTTTTTTTGTTGAATATAGTACCTTCTTAAAAATCCATTTAAAAGTGTGGAATGAGAGGAGGTTGCATAGGGCTTTCCTTCCATTGATCATCTACGGTTACAGTCCAGCTCACTTATTTAGAGTACTGTAAACTGTGGCTTATGCTAGAGAAATAATGACATGCTAACTATACACACTGTTATTAATTCGCACATTGGCCAGCACGTTCAGGGGTTTAAAAGACATGCCATGAGTATGAATCTCCAGAACTGGCTGGTTGTTATCTGTCCCTGTGCTGTTTGCTTCATTCCTTGACTCTGGCTTGTTGTTTATCCTGCCCCCACTCGCCTTGCCCTACCATTGGCGAATGTGCCTTTAGCCACCTAGGCCCCACACTTTGGAATTCTGTCTCTCAACCTCCTTCTCCTCCTTTAATACCTGCCTTAAAACCACATATTTGACCAAGGTTTTAATTTCCCCTCATAATATCTCTGGCTTTGGCTTGGCAACGGTTTGTTTCTAATTGCGCTTCCGCACAATGCCTTGCAACACTAATCTGTATTGAAACAATGGGGTGGATCTTGCTCGCAAATTAATGCTGCGTTAATGTGCAAATTGGCCAGAAAGTTCACGGGATTAAGAGCTACATCATGAGTTACAAATCTCCAGAACTTGCAGGTCGATTTACAGCAATTTAGAGTTTACTTCGTACAAATGGCATCTTGCGCTTATCCTCTTGATTATTTTTACTGGATTTGTACATGAATTGCTCCCAAAAGTTAGTGCTGGAACTTAACAATGTAAGCACCTTTTTAATGATGCAAAAATGCAAATCAACCTCTGGATCAGAAAGGAAACCATTTAAACTGTTCAGTATCATTTCTGAATTTTAAATGTTAGAATCTATTATAAAGGATGTGATAACTAGATACTTAGAAAATAATGTGATTGGGCAGAGTCAACATAGATTTATGAAAGGGCAATCATGTTTGACAAACCTGTTGGAGTTTTTTTGAGGATGTTATTTGCAGCATAGATAAAGGAGAACCAGTGGATGTGGTGTATTTGGATTTTCAGAAGACTTTTGATAAGGTCCCACACAGGAGCAAAATTACAGCATATGGGATTGGGGATAATATACTGATACGGATTGAGAATTGGTAAACAGACAGAAAACAGAGATTGGGAATAAGCGGGTCATTCTCAGGATGGCAGGCTATTACGAGTGGGGTACCGCAAGAATCAGTGTTGGAGCCACAGCTGTTCACAATCTATATCAATGATTTGGATGTGGGGACCAAATGTAATATTTCCAAATTTGCTCATGACACAAAACTAGGTGGAAATGTAAGTTGTGAGGAGGATGCAAGGAGGCTTCAAAGGACTTGGACAGACTAAGTGAATGGGCAAGAACATGGCAGATGGAATATAATGTGAATAGGTGTGAAGTTTTTCACTTTGGTAGAAAAAAAGCAGAAAAACAAAATGGTGAGAGGTTGGGAAGTGTCGATGTCCAAAGGGAGCCTTTGTCCTTGTTCATGAGTCACAAAATGCTAGCAGGCAGGTGCAGCAAGCAACTAGAAAGACCAATGGTATGCTGGCCTTCATCACAAGGGGTTTTGACTACAGGAGTAAAGAAGTCTTGCTGCAATTGTGTAGATCCTTGGTGAGATCACACCTGGAATATTGTGTACAGTTTCTGTCTACTTACCTAAGGAATGATATACTTGTCATAGAAGGAGTGAAACAGATGTTCACCAGACTAATTCCTGGGATGGTGGGATTGTTTTATGAGGAGAGACTGAGGAAACTGGGCCTGTATTCGCTAGAGTTTCCAAGAATGAGAAGTGATCTCGTTGAAACTTAGAAAATTCTTGCAGGGTGTGACAGGGTTCATGCAGATAGGATGTTTCCCCTGGCTGGTAAGTCTAGTACCAAGGGGACATAGTCTCAGAATAAGACTGAGATGAGGAGGAATTTCTTCACTCAAAGGGTGGTGAATCTTTGGAATTCTCTACCCCAGAAGGCAGTGGAAGCTCAATCATTGAGCATGTTCAAGACTGAAATCAGTAGATATCTAGATACTAATGACATCAAGGGACATGAGGATAGTGTGGGAAAGTGGCATTGAGGTAGATGATCAACCATAATCTAATTGAACGGTGGAGCAGGTTCGACGGGCTGAATCGCCTACTCCTGTGTTCCTATTTTTAAAAAAGTTAAACATTTTGAGTCATAGAGAGATACAGCACCGAAACAGGCCCTTCGGCCCAACGAGTCCACGCCGACCATCAACCACCCATTTATACTAATCCTACATTAATCCCATTTTTTCCCTCTCACATCCCCACCTTCCCTCAATTCTCCTACCACCTACCTACACGAGGGGCAATTTTTACAATGGCCAATTTACCTATCAACCTGCAAGTCTTTGGCATGTGGGAGGAAACCGGAGCACCCGGAGGAAACCCACGCGGTCACAGGGAGAACTTGCAAACTCTGCACAGGCAGTGCCCAGAACCGAATCCAGGTCGCTGGAGCTGTGAAGCTGCGGTGCTAGCCACTGCGCCGCCCCTTTAATTTTAACTTTCTTTCTTTTCCTTTCTCTCATCATCCAATCTTTCCCTCGCTTTATTTCTCTTTCTGTACTAGATTTGACACTAATTCACCATCCTTCTCCATTGTTCCTCTGTTTCTTTCTCAATTCTTAAATCTCATTGATTTAGGAGATGCGCTATTGGTCTTGCTGTTCATTAGGCTCCCAGATGCCTTTGCCACGCTATTATAAGCCTGCACTTCCAGCACGTTATGGTGCAAAAAAAGAAATTCAAGCTGAAGGGTACAGGACAAAGATTACTAACATCATGAGCTGCTGCATGTTCTGACCCATTAAGAAAAATATAACTTTTTTTAATGTCTCTCTCTGAAAATAAAAAGATGCCTGTATATTTAATTCAGATATCCAGCATCCACAGTATTCTTGCCACTGTATATACAAATTAGTTTATCGTTTTTCTGTCTTAATGTTATAAAATGAGTAATTGTTCTGTTGTTTCTATCTAACTTGGTAGGCTGGATTTTATAAGGCCCCCAACGTCAGGAGTCGTGGCGGGAAGGTCCAGAAAATCCTTCCGCGAGAGGCCTACCATGCTCTATGACGCCGGGAAGGCATCACCCCATTTTGCCGGTGGTGACGGGGCCTGGGAGCCCCCCCACCCCCCACCATTTGGCAAAAAAACCTAATCTGCACATGTAAATACATTTTAATGAATGCTTAATAGCCTACCTTTCAGCGACAGCCGTCCTACGCTGATATTCCGGCTGTTAACACTGGTGGGGAGGGGGGAGGAGTGAAATTTTCAGGGGTGTGGGGAGTGGGGATAACTTCTGTTGGCTGAGGGGATGGTGGGAAGGGATTGAAGGGCAAAGGGAACCAAGTTCGGAGGGCAAAGCTGGTGATGGGAAGAAAAGTTTTTTCTGTGTGGAAAAGACATTAAATGGTCATTGTGGGGGTGGCTTTGATCTATTATTAAAGTTATAACTTTTTACATTTTCCCTCCATGTCACTTTAAAAATTAAAATTGCCGGTAAGGGCTTGAAGCCCTTTAAGAATGGTGTGGCGCCGGACGCTGTTGCCGGGGACGGAGCTGCCACCCCCTCTACGTCATCGGGGGCGGTTGTTCTGCCTCCTCCACGTAAATGAGCTGCCGCGCGAAATGTCGCAGTGACTCAGTGGCGCACATGTTGCGCTTGTGCCACACCTTTTTTGATGCTTTCAAAATTCAGCCTGGTGTGTTTACATCATGAAACTGCTTCCATTGGATTGAGTTAGTTCACGTTCCAGCTATTTTCACTGTAGTTTGGTGGATAATACCTGGCTCTTCTGTCTTGAATGATCAAATAAATTATGTGGCATAATATGTGCTTGGAAGATGTAGCGAGGAATTAAGTTGTATGCTCTGAAGTAAATTTATATTGTTTGTATGAACATTTAATTGGCCCCTGAGAATGCAGTTTTGTGCAATGATCTGCACGATAATTGAAACTTGCATAGGAAAATAAATATATTTATCTGTTCATTATTGGTCACATAACTTGTCTCTAGTTTGCAGCTGGTCATCTGCCTCCTCTCTTTATAATTGGCACAGGAAAACATGGAACAAAAAAGATGATAAAGCCAGAGACGCCAGAAGAAAAAAAAAGAATGCAAGTGAGAAAGGTGATAAATAAAAACAGAGAACATGCAACATCCAAAGGGGTCATCACATTTCTGTTGGCAGTTGATATTGTAAAATGCTCTTCCTTTTCAATACTTTGAACCTGCCTGAAATTTTCAAATTTGCAAGAGCTAAATGTTAAGTTTAAGTTCACTTGTCTTTTGCATATTTAATGTATCTTATTGTACTGTAGGTAGAACAATTGTTAGAGAGCTATCTCCAAGATGTTGGGATCCAGGAGGACCAGTTTTTGGAAGCCTGCAATTCCCCACTTGCACAATCCGAGTCATTTCAGGTAAACAAAACTACATTCTGTCAATCCCTTATTTAGGTTAAAATTCTCAGCCTAGATGTTATAATTGACCAATACTTTGTGAAATGCACAATATGAATTACAGAAAAGAACAAGGGCTGGAATTTTATCCCCCCCCCCCACCCCCCCCCGTCCTCAAAGAGCAGGCTGGTGCCACGGGTGGGAGGCTCGGCCGGCCCTTCCCGACCCGCTCCTGCCTCCACTGCCATTGTACGCGGGGTGGCAGCGGCAAGAACCAGCCCGCCCACCCCAGGCCAATCAAAGCCCTTAAGTGGCCAGTTAACAGCCACTTAAGGGCCTCCGCCTGCCGCCACGGGGATTTTACCATTGGCAGACGGGCAACCCAGGCCTGAGAAAAGCCACCTGTAAAAAGTAGGCGGCCTTCTGACAGCCTGGGGGGTGGGGGGCGACCCTCCTGATCGGGTACTATGTGCCCAATGGATTTCCGCCCCCGATGCCCCTAGGCCCAACACGGCCCCCCCCCCCCCACTCCTCTAGTTGGTCCCCCCCCACCCCCGGTAGCGCTGCTGGGGCTAAGAGCTGCTGGCCCGCTGATTGGCCGGCAGCTCCATTAGGCAGGACTTCCCACCTAAGACCAATTAAGGGCTTGGGAACAGTCAAATCCAGTCTGGATCCCCAGGCCCCGTGGGATTGCCACTGACTTTTTGGTCGGTGGACGGCTCCCGTCTGACCAGCACAAAATTCCGGCCAAGGTGTAACTTGGCATGTTTTTTTTTCTGAAGAATTATTATAATTTTGTGTCTCATTAGTTACATTTTCTCTTCCTCAGTGCAAACAATTACTCTTTTAAGCAAGCCCTTGTCCCAATGAGTCAAACCATGACCTTGTGTGCAAAATACCTGATAAGGTGGCATGCCTGGTGTGAATAATAAACTCCTTATTCTGCTGATTAGCTCACAGAAATAGCTTTGATCTTTTAACTCTAACAGATGGGAAAGATAACTTGCTGGTAGACTGTGTCAGGCAACAAGTATAAATCAAGTTTATTATGAACTGAAAATTATCAGAATCCGAGAGCAAAAACAGATTTCACAAGATTACAAAATTTTGCTTACAGTTGCTATTCAAAAACAATAATGCTTGGAAATTCTGTTTTATTTCTATAGTGTTACATCTATGTTACAAAGATTATGTATGAATTGGCTATTCCTTTATTTCACCCCATGTCATACAGCCTGACAACTGACATGGACTGAATAAAAGTGGACAACACTGGAAAATGCATATGCCTAGATATATTTGATCTTAAAAACTGTTTCCCTGGAGTAATCCTTAGGACATTGCACATGAAATTTGCCAGAGGAATATGCTTAATAGAAACCCCGTAAAACAAAATGATAAGCTAGCAGTCTGTTGTATTCAAAAGACAAATAACTGGATAGATACAGGAAATGTTCTGATGAGAGATGATTGCAAAAATGTTCCTGCATTTTTCATTTGGGATTCCTTATTGCTAAAAACAGGATGTGAAAAGTTAATGCAGCTCACACAGGATTTAGCTGGGTCTTAGCTAGCAATTTTCTGCTAAATTGAGTTGGTTTACATCACAGTTTAAGGTGTAAGAAGGGTCACTGCATATTGTTACAACCAACCGCTCCCAGTCAAAGCCCCCGATCAAAATATACGATTCTGATTATGGTGGGAGAAATGCACTGTTAATTCAATCCCATCGCTCCACAGATCACCTAACATATCATTTAAAACTTTCCAAATTAAAGAAAGACCCAGCCAAATTGTATGATCTATTAACCCCCGAATGAGGCTAACCAAAACGGGTGTCTTTAAATCAAAAAATTAACTGTTTAATTAGAAGAATTAAATTCTTCAACACTACAAAGATATAAACAACATTTAAAATAGAAAAAATTAGAGTCCTTGCAAATTTACAGTCCAGTGTTGCTTGAAGTCCTCACAGTCATCTGATGCGGGAAAAAAGGTTCTTCCACAGTAGAACAGTCCATAGTCTAAATTCAGCAGTAGGTGATGCTTTCTTCTCCAGCGAATTTCAACAATTAATGACCTGCAAACACTTTCAATAGAATCAAGCTGACTTTAGAGTTTTTGAGGGAGAAAAGATTGTTACAGTCTAATTTCACTTTCTTCAATTTAAATTACCAGAGATCTCTGTTTTGGCTTGACCTTTTTTTAGAATTTTGAGAGAGAATAATTAAACAGACTAAATTTCTCTTCCTTCAGTTTAAATGGTTCAGAGCTCTTTTTCAGGTGCTAATACCACAGCTGTCCTCTGTCTGTATTCTGTTAGAACAAACGGTCTTCAACTAAAAAGCCAGTTCAAAATTGAATTGTAACAAATGTATCACTTAATACTCACTCCCGGTGGCTGTATCTATGGTAACAAGAATGCACCCTTTGAATCGCAGTCTCCAAATGGCTGTTTCTAAGGCAACGGAAATGCACCTTCCTATAACTCCTGAGGCTTGCTGGTTCTTAAAACAATACTGATCCTTTGCAAGCCTTAAAGGCAAACCGCATATTCCCCCAAAAAACGACAGGACCATGACAATATGCATTATTCTTTAGAAGCGCTTTGTGACCTCTTACTGCTTAGTTGTCGTTTGAGTCGATCTACTTGGTTTGACATGTTGGGGACATTTTGCAGTCTGGCTCTTAATTGACCAAAGTCTTTGGGAGGTGGTGGTTGTATTTGGGTGGACAAACATTTCAGGTATGAGCCAAGAATGGCTGTTCATCTAAAATAATTTGAGATGCAGTCATTCCTTGCCTTTTTGTTTCTGCATAACATCATTGGGGTTCCGATCCTATTTTTATACGTAGGTTTTCCTGAGAAAGCAGTGTTTCAGTCTTTTAGCCAGGAGCCTAACAGTTGTTCTGTGTCAGATCAGCAGGGGATCTAGGCCAGATTAATGCTACAGCAAGTAAGCATCTACTTGGGAAGCAAGTGGTATCTTTTATTTAATGTATCATGGAGAATAGAGAAATGTAGGTTTCACTGTTTTATAGCTGTCACAGAGAGTTCACATTTTTGCTAAAACGTGAGAATCTATATTTTTGAAAAACTGAAAAGAATTTCAGTGGACGTTGAAACATCTGGAGATAGCTGAACTTTATGGATGCTTTTTTTTTAAAAAAAAAGCAAGATCAACAAGAGGTTCCTGGTTTTGACCAGTGAACAAATATTGGAAACCAACAAGGGGTTTGACCTAAGGAGCTACCCTTTGTGTGATGAGAGAATTTATGATTTAGCATGTGACTTTGTTTCTGGAAAAGTTTCGTCTCATTTTTGAACTTTAAAAGTCAGTGGGTTTGGACTAAAGCAGGCAATTGGAATTTGATGTGGACCTGTCAGGAGATCAGAAGAAGAACCAAGACACGTATTGCCTCTCTGTAAAGAATCCTTGGTCTTGAAAAGCAAAAGCTTGTATGAAGTGGTATTGTTGCCTCCTGCATTTTTGAAGAAACCCTGAATTTGTAGAAACCTTGCATCTTTAAAAGGTCTTTTTGCATTGAATGTGAGAACTGACACCTGTTGCTACACCCATGATGGAAGATCTATGTGAAGCCTTCTACAGTTGAATTTCTTTGAACGCCTACGCAACACAGACTGTTCATCAACCTCGCCTGGAAAGACTTTGAGTGACATCCAACTATTTGACTTTGGGACAGCTCGCCAAATCAAACAACTTCCTTCCAGATCATTGCAGTCTAAGTTTTTTTTTTAAATTTCTTTTATTCATTTAAAACAGCTGTAAACAAAAATCCTTTTTTTTTCGGTTAACCGGTTTTTGGATGTATGCACATTTGTATGAGGGCTAGGGAAAAAATAAGGAGCTTTAGTATCTCAATTCATATATATATTAATTATTGGTTAAGACTCCATTTTATAATAAACGGATAATTTTGTTTTTTAAAGAAACCTGATTGGTGTGCTTTATTCTGGGGACAAATAGAGTATCTAATTGGCTGTTACAGTAAGTGGGAAGATTTATTGATATGCTGTGACCTGTGGAGAAGTGGGACTGAATTAACAGTGCACTCCTCCTGCCTTGGTCGTAACATAGCATCGACTTGTTTATTCATCTGTATATATGTAAAGCAAACCATAAATGGGCTCAAAGCCTATGTATTAGCCTGGTAATGTCAAGTAATCAGTTCATTTTTTGAAGTGAGAAGAATTACATGACTGCATGTGATATGTTTCGGTAATTGATGTACAGAGTAAAGGTGCTGCCCACTTTTTTTTCATCTGTCCCCTCTTTTCCCCTCCCCCAAATTAATCTCTCAGCTATGCACCCTGCCCCCCCCCCCCCCACCCCCTACGTCCGTCCATTTTGAGGGTTATTTTTATGAAAGTAGTCAACCAATTCAACTCTGGAATCTCATACATTGGCCTTTTTACTAAATGTCCATTTCCACCTTTTAAAAACAAGAACCTGTTTTGACCTAAAAGGGGAAAAAAAATTCTATTATTGTCACAGAGCCAACTGACCCCAAGCTTTATTTTTTGTTTATCCTCCATCTGCGATGGTCAAGGCAATTCAACACTGGAAATCAAAAGAATTACTGCACTCTTTTGTGGATTTTCTTTTCTGCTGTTTCCCACCCCAAACAGAACTAAATTTTTTTTGTGTGATAGAGCATCTATTTTCCAAATATTCGCTCAGTCTCCGCTCCCTTTATAACTGAATATTGTATATTCCTTTGCTTGTATGTTGTGTAAATCTTAAATTTCAAGCATATTTTATCAAATATCTGATTTTTGGCTTTTATATTTTTTCAACCGGAAACTTCTTTTAATAAATTGGATAATATCAATCATGGTTCTGTGTCAAACCAAGCCAATTCATTGAAACATTTTGGTGCAAACAGCACCGTTTCACTTTGTAAGCACAGAATTGAACCTTGTTCCCTCTCAATAACCTGGACTCAAGTTGCAATAGGGAGCAGTATCGGTAAATTCTTATCTCCTACAGAGCCAACAGGTGAGAAGATAAAAGAATGTTAATCCTGATTTTCTGTAAACTGCCAAAAGACCTCCACCTCTGAAACCTGAATCATTTTCATATGGTCATAAAACTTAATATTAGTTGGGTCTTTTGATTAAGAGTCATTGTTCCTGTAGAAGTGCAGTTAAAATCCCTGCCAAATTATCAACAAAGCCATGGATTTGACTCTATTGCTGATCTGTTGCTTTGGGCACACAAAAGTAATGCATGTCTTCAATGTTAAGCATAGAATTACAGCTAAAGCCTAACATTAAAGCTCTGATCTTATAACAATGGTGGAATTTTTAGTCCTAGATGCCATTCTAAATGGGATATCCTTGTGATGGAAGCCATTGATAAAACAGTCTGACAAATGCTGTCTTTTGGCTTAACTGATGTGGCTGTGTCTACAGAGAGAAAAATCTACAACAATATTCACCTTTCCTAGCTCCCAAGACTGATTTATTTCCCTTTGGTAGTGAGGACATCTGGGAAACAGATGAGTGCAGCTCTTGTAATGACACTCTAACAATCTAATCTAAAGCAGGAAGTGTTGTCTGGCTTGCCTTATTGCGCTCAATTAGAGTGCAGTCAGCACTCCAGTCAACGCAAGCTACATAAATGAAGAAGCAGGAATGAGGCTGGATTAAATTGGGGTATTCTATACCTTTTGTAACAGAGCCCAAACAGTCCAGCACCTTGTAAGAATATCTAACCAATACAAAAATTACTTTTTGCCCCAAGTTTAAAAAGCAGCCTGAAGTTGGACCTTTTTAATCAGAAGTGAAAACCGAAGAGAAGCTGAAATCTGGGAGCCTTGTTTGTGTGGCCTTTTCACTCCCCGGGAATGAAAATCCATCTATCCTTTTTTTATACTTCCTGTATAATTGCTTGTATCTTCATTTAAGGAAAAGGTGTCCAAGGGATTTGTATAATTGGTCCATATTGGCCACTGAATTGGTGGTTCACTCCTTCCTGTCTCACTCCTGAAAACGTAATGAACTTAACCTGATGAGAATTTTTTTAAAGAAGGGAAGTTGTTGGACTATGTCCCGCCACCTTTCATTTGACTACTTCTTGTAAAGAATTGAGCAATGAAGAGCTTCCATTCAACTGCACTCTTGACAATATGGAAGGTTTCCAAGAAAAACTGAAAACGTTTTGCTACCTATTGAGAAAATCCCACCAAATGTGTATGAGAATTTTAAGATGGCCTGAAACATATTTTTAAAATTGAAATACAGTCATCTACAACACTCTATTACAATATATTGTGCCAGACTTAGACGGCAAAGTCTTCTCTTAAACTTAACACCAGATTTTTTCCATAATACGGAAATAGGATTGTGTGTCTGATGAGAGAAAACTTCTACGCTGATAGCTCTAATATTAATAGAGGTAAAATAAGGTGCCAGCCTAAGCCAAACAGCAAGGATGTAGCAGCTCTCGCCACCAAAATCAAACTTTAAAAGTGTATTTATATGCATTGGATTTCCTGTCTACATACAAACATTTGTAGCATACAAAAATGGCACCACTATATGCAGTTATTAGGGATGAATTAGTCTTCATTAGAAATGCAAAACGGGTTCATTGCAAATCAGCAGCCTGTTTTACACAGTGCCTGATTTTCAGTTCCATTGATTTCAAGGCAGAGACCAATTTCACACCCATTCTCTCTACAAGTTTAGATGGCTCAGTTTTTAGTAACTCACAATAGAACATTCCTAGTTTTATATAATACACAGGCAAGTTTATTTGTATGATCAGAAGGGTGCCATTCACATAGTAGCTGACTATGCTTAATTTGGCTGTCAGTTGAAGGTGTTGAATTCTGAGAGAAAAGAAAAAGCCAAGAAAATCAAAATTGAATGATAATATTCATTGCTGTAAAAACTTCCCACAATTCCTATAACTGTTAAAATTACATATTTGAAGTTTTTTTGCATTTTGAATCATCTTATATAATCAAGCATTTGAGCTGATTGGTATGCTTTGCAGTATGTAGTTAAATTCTGTAGGGTGCAAAGTGTGCCATTTTGGCTAAAGTATCCCATTTATCTAAAAGAAAAACAAAGAACACTTCTGTTTCCAAAAAAAAAATCACTTTTTGGGAGGGCAACAAACTGTCTCCCAACAATCACCCAGTTAAATCTTTGACCCTCAACATTAAGTTTTCTGTTGTAAGTACCACTTTCTTCTGGTCATGCTTAACAGTTCAAGTCACAACTATCCAACAGAAGCTGAGACATGAGAAAACAAAAGCACTTTCTGCTTTGCCTTACAGAGGGATCACGTATGTATATTTGTGACTGTGTTTTACACACACACTGACACACTCAATTAAATCTATATAATGCATACACATGTATATGTACATGTATGTTGATAACCTCTGACGTTAGTAAACATATTTTGTTTAAATGTTTAATTCTAATTGTAATGTTCAGTAGAATTGAATAACTTTTTTCAGAAATTGTATTGAATGGATAATTTATGGAACACGACGAGTGGAAAGCATTCTTCCCTCTGACGTATTACGAGCATTTGCTTAGTTCTGGAACAGTAGTTCCATCTTGTGGCAGAAAACAGTTTCTATGGGAACACTGTAACGGGTTACAATTCCATAGCACGGGATGTTCAAACCTTTTCTTGAGTCATTAAATTATGTACTGTGGAGTCCTGCCAGCCATTTACAAACGATTACAATACAAAATACTTATGAAATTGAATATTTTCACACATCTTTTAAATTAAAAGTACACTAAGTATTTCCAGATACCAATACTAATTGAAATGCCTGGAGGAGCAGATAAGTGTCCAATGCATCAATGGTGAGTCAATGGCTGATGAGTCTAGAACCAAGAGACATAGTCTCAGAATAAGGGGTAGACCATTTAAGACTGACAGGAGGAATTTCTTCACTCAGGGTAGTGAATCTTTGGAATTCTTTACCCCAGAGGGCTGTGGAAGCTCAATCATTGAGCATGTTCAAGACAGAAATCGATAGCTATCTGAATACTAATGACATCAAGGGATATGGGGATAGTGTGGGAAAGTGGCGTTGAAGTAGATGATCAACCATAATCTAGTTGAATGGCAGAACAGGCTGAATGGCCTACTCCTGCTCCTATGTTCCTATCTAGTGTTTGTTTTTGTTGTGTGCTCATTGCACTATTTGTCTCTCTTGCTGCTTTCTGCTCCATTGATGATGATCCCCATCCTCAACCTTATGCTGTTTATCACTCCTTGGGCTGTATTTTGTAGTTCCACCACCGGGAGCGGAACATAGCGGCCGTTCCCCTCAATTATGCAGCGGGTAACCACTTAATGTATTGACGGTGGCCGCTCCTCCCAATCACATGGCAGGGGCGGCATTGGCGACGCCGTTCACTGCGTCACCTGATGCAGGAGCGAGTGCTGGTGCCATTTTTAAAAGGCTGCCAGTCCTGCACACAGTACAATATTGAGGATACTGTCCATCGTGTTGTGTGGCACTATCACCGTGCTAAATGGGATATATTTCGAACGGATCTAGCAATGCAAAACTGGGCATCCATGAGGTGCTGTGGGCCATCAGCAGCAGCAGAATTGTACTCAACCACAATCTGTAACCTCATGGACCGGCATATCCCCCACTCTACCATTACCAGGAGACCAACCCTGGTTCAATGAAGAGCGCAGGAGGGCATGCCAGGAGCAGCACTAGGCATATCTCAAAATGAGGTGTCAACCTGGTGAAGCCACAACACAGGACTATCTGCATGCCAAACTGCGTAAGCAGCATGCGATAGACAGAGCTAAGCGATCCCATAACCAACGGATCAGATCTAAGCTCTGCAGTCCTGCCACATCCAGCCGTGAATGGTGGTGGACAATTAAACAACTAACTGGAGGAGGTGGCTACACAAATATCCTCATCCTCAATGATGGGGGAGCCCAGCACATTAGTGCGAAAGATAAGGCTGAAGCATTTGCAACAATCTTCAGCCATAAGTGCAGAGTTGGTGATCCATCTTGGCCTCCTCCTGAAGTCCCCAGCATCACAGATGCCAGACTTCAGCCAATTCAATTCGCTCCGCGTGATATCAAGAAACAACTGAAGGCACTGGATACTGCAAAAGCTATGGGCTCTGACAATATTCCGGCAATAGTACTGAAGACCTGTGCTCCAGAACTAGCCGCGCCCCTAGCCAAGCTGTTCCAGTACAGCTACAACACTGGCATCTACCCTACAATGTGGAAAATTGCCCAGGTATGTCCTGTATACAAACAGCAGGACAAGTCCAACCCGGCCAATTACCGCCCCATCAGCCGACTCAATTATCAGTAAAGTGATGGAAGGTGTCATCGACAGTGCCATCAAGCAGCACTTGCTTAGCAATAACTTGCTCAGTGACGCTCAGTTTGGGTTCTGCCAGGGCCACTCAGCTCCTGACCTCATTACAGCCTTGGTTCAGACATGGACAAAAGAGCTGAACTCAAGAGGTGAGGTGAGAGTGACTGCCCTTGACATCGAGGCAGCATTTGACCGTGTATGGCATCAAGGAGCCCTAGCAAAACTGAGGTCAGTGGGAATCGGGGAAAACCCTCCGCTGGATGGAGTCATACCTAGCGCAAAGGAAGATGGTTGTGGTTGTTGGAGGTCAATCATCTCAGCTCCAGGACATCACTGCAGGTGTTCCTCAGGGTGGTGTCCTAGGCTCGACCATCTTCAGCTGCTTCATCAATGACCTTCCTTAAATCATAAGGTCAGAAGTGGGGATGTTCACTGATGATTGCACAATGTTCAGCACCATTTGTGACTCCTCAGATACTGAAGCAGTCCGTGTAGAAATGCAGCAAGACCTGGACAATATCCAGGCTTGGGCTGATAAGTGGCAAGTAACATTTGCGCCACACAAGTGCCAGGCAATGACCATCTCCAACAAAAGAGAATCTAACCATCTCCCCTTGACATTCAACGGCATTACCATCGCTGAATCCCCCACTATCAACATCCTAGGGGCTACCATTGACCAGAAACTGAACTGGAGTAGCCATATAAATACCATGGCTACAAGAGCAGGTCAGAGACTAGGAATCCTGTGGCGAGTAACTCACCTCCTGACTCCCCAAAGCCTGTCCACCATCTACAAGGCACAAGTCAGGAATGTGATGGAATACTCTCCACTTGCTTGGATGTGTGCAGCTCCAACAACATTCAAGAAGCTCGACACCATTCAGGACAAAGCAGCCTGCTTGATTGGCACCCCATCTACAAACATTCACTCCCTTCACCACCAACGCACAGTGGCAGCTGTGTGTACCATCTACAAGATGCAATGCACCAAGGCTCCTTAGACAGCAAGCCTGCCACCTCTACCAACTAGAAGGACAAGGGCAGCAAATACATAGGAACACCACCACCTGTAAGTTCCCCTCCAAGTCACACACCATCCTGACCTGGAACTATATCGCCGTTCCTTCACTGTCGCTGGGTCAAAATCCTGGAACTCCCTTCCTCACAGCACTGTGGGTTTACCTACCCCAAATGGACTGCAGCGGTTTAAGAAGGCAGCTCACCACCACCTTCTCAAGGGCAATTAGGGATGGGCAATAAATGCTGGCCTGGCCAGTGACACCCACATCCCATGAATGAATAAAAAAAAAAACATGATGCCGAGTTTAGTTATACACTAGATCATGCAGAGTTGCCCCCATCCCCCCATACACTAAATAATGCAAACTTTCCTCCTCTCCCCCAATACACTAAATCATGCAGATTTTCCCTTCACCATCTCTGTAGCGCCAGCTTCTCCTGGACGGAAAAGTGAAGGCGCATGTGTGACGCACGATGCGCTCAAGATTGGGAATTGAAGGTAAGATCGCTGAGGATTACATTTAAATGAATGCAAAGAGGTAATTACTGTATAGAAAGCAGGGTCCCCTTGCAGAGTGACGGAGGTGCCACCACAGAGCCTCGGTGCCACCGTGAAGATCGGAACCGGCAATTCCGGTGTCAGGTTCCGTGGCGGCCGCTGCCTCCCCAATTCTTGGCCCTCCCCGCCACGAAACCTGACATTGGGCTTGGAACAAAATCCAGCCCCTTATCAATGCAGATGTTCACCATTCTGAATCCCTACTGTTTGCTCCGCACTCTCCTCGTCTCTGCTCCTGTTGCTCCTCATCTCTGCTGCTGTTTCTTGCTCTCCATTTCATCATTGGATTATTCCCTTCTTAATAGTCCCATAAAATTGGAAGTAAGATACTGGATACTTCTGTAATTAAAAATGTGGGTCTGAGCTTTATCAAGTGTGGAATATTATTGAGGAGTATTGCTGGGTTGGCTGATTCAGACATAATGGACTGAAGTGAAGTCGACTTTGAGCTGAACTTCCAGCTCCATATTCTCTATATCATAAAGACCAACAACTTTAACCACTATGACATCACCTACTTCCATTCCTACCCACTATTGAAACTGTAATCAATGCTTTTTTCTTTTCCAGACTCGACTATTGTGATGCTATCTTGGCCATTCTCCCATCCTCCACCCTCTGTATACTTCACCTCATCCAAAGCTCTGTTGTTTGTACCCTATCCCAAACCAAGTTGTGCTAACCTCCCCCCAATGTTCCCTCTAAGGTGCGCAGATGTGCAGTAACCCAAAAGGTACCTAACAGGCTGTTCATAAGTCGTTCCATTTAAAATAACGCATAGCCGCGCAAATTTTTTTTCTATTCTTTCACAGGATGTGGGCATCACTGGCTCGACCAGCATTTATTGCCCATTTCTAACTGTCCTGGAGAATCATTTAAAGATACCGTGCATTGAAATGAATGGGCCACACACACAAAATAATTAGAGGGAACATTCCTACCTGTCCTAACTGATTTACATTGCGTGTCAGTTTCCCAACATCTCAAATATAATTTCATCCTTGTCTTTAAATCACCTCCTACAAACTGAACTATTTAAACTGTGGAGACTCATTCCTTCAGATTGGGTGGTTACAATAACAAAATTGAAGGATGGTGCATTGGTATCATAGGCCAAGGAGTAAAATTGTGAGCTGAGGGATTTTTGTATGTGTTTATATAGCACTTGCAAGGTGAGGTGATGAAGCCATACGGTCACACAAACACATTTGCTACCTCTCGATATTTGAGCAAATCATGCAATTACTTGTGCCAACTAATCCGAAATATGTGCCACTTTCTGTAGACACAATTAAATTGCATACTATATGCAAGAATTTTAATTATGTAGATTCACTCTACTGTTTGTTTTAGTTTCTTGAATTTCATGGGCCTGATGTTGGTGGCCTCCTTTGGTGGCAAAGGGGTACTCTGTCATTGGTGGATCTAGGTCAGTATTGACTTTTTCATTTGCCAAACTAGCCTTCCTTAAGATCTCTGAATGAGGCCAATTTCTGATGAATTATTTATATTGGAAAGTTTTGAACAGAAGTGTCTCCCAGTGATGAACATCAACTCCTGCAGTATTCTCTTTCACAACCAAAAGGTAACTAGGGGCTTTTTCCTCTGCTTGTCTCATTGACTGTCATTGTAGTTAATCAAAGCAATTGCAGATAGTTAAACATTTCATTTTAAAATAACATTTCAAAATTGAAAATGGCTGGTATTAGTCAGAGAAGCGTGAAGTATTTAACAGATATGATTCAAGTCATTAATGCCCCAGAACTAGAATCTTTGTCTTAGACAAAAATATATTAATGGCCTGTAATGGTACATTTAAAAACTACTTTTATTTTACTGAATTTGCAAAACTTTATCTAATTTAGGATGTATTCTATAGTGACGCTTTGGCTCCGGTATTAACAGAGAGGCAGTGAGGGTGAAGGCAAGCATGGTAGAACAGGGAAAACCTGGCAAGGCTGGAGATGTGGAGGCCCAGCAGATCTGAACACTGGCTGCAGTCTGAGGAAGAGTGAGAAACCCGTCAAGTAATCAGGGAAAGGGGAAACACTGGAGTGGTGGGGAGAGGAGGGGACTGTCCACTATTGAAGGAGTTTGTGCGGAATGGGGTAGTCTGCGATTGTTCTGGGTGTGAGGTGGAGGAGTCTGGTGCCAAGGAGGCCCCAGGCTTCCTAATGAGGACCAGAGAGCATTACCACTCCTGGCAAACAAGAAAACCTGAAAAATAGGTATAAAGAAAAATTGCCTACTGGACCTCTTTTGGCTCAGGAGCAAGTTCCGAGCAGGTTTTACCTGACCGGGTAGTTGGCACTGCTCTCCACCCACCACCCCCCGCCCCCCCGCCCAAATCCCATATCATGGGGCCCAATCTGCATATTTAAAATAAAAACCCGCTTCCTTCCTGTGGGTGACCTGCTCAAAAGAGCATGTTATTATAAGAACATGGCAGAAAGGAAGCAAGATCAGGGGGGTAAGTGTCTCCAGTGATTCTTGACTGCCTGCCACCATTCTCTTTCTCCACTCTGCCACTGGCCCAGTTTCTGCCAGGTGGGAGCAGTTGAACTCAGGCCCTTTATTTCAATATGAATAGTAGAAATGATTATGTTTACAAGGAAATTGCCTTTGCGTGAAAGATAATTATTCTTTCGAAATTGATGTGCTATTCAGTTTATTAGTTTTGTGAAGGAACTGGTTTGAAGAGATAATGTAGAATTTTTACAATGTTATGTATTATTTGAGATATTGGTGGGATGTATTCTGTGTAATGTATGATTAAATAGTTTCATAAAGTATATTGCTGTTCTTTAACAAGTCTCTCCACCTTGCTTTTCTCCTTTTAAGACACTCCTTTAAAACCTGCCTCTTTGACCAAGCTTTTGGTTATCTGACCTAATCATCTCATTTGGCTCAGTGTCATATTTTGTTTTATAATTCTCCTGTGAAGCGCCTTGGGACATTTTATTACATTAAAGGTGCTATACAAATATAAGTTGCTTTGTTTGTCTTAATTTTTCAAAAGAACTTTTTTTTTAATAGCCGGTCTTCCAACCAGTACTAGCTGCAGAAGATTTTCAAGTCTTTAAGTCGCTGATGTTACAGAAAAATGTTGAACTACAATTACAAGCTCTTCGAATGATTCAAGAAAGAAATGGTAATGAGAAAGCAAATGTTAAATTCTCATAAACTAATATTATTTGCGTGGTTTGTTTTAATTAAATACTGAATCACTGTCCTGTCAGAACGGATGCTGATAGTGCCATCAGATTGCCTCAATAGCGAAATTTTACTAGAACATTACTTGGCCAGAAAGTTGCACTTTGTTAGGAAATGTCCAGCGTTCATGAAATGTGATCAAGATATTGTTAAGGTTTGGATTCTGGATGGTAGTAGGAAAGCAATTTATAAAGCCTGTAAGAAGATTGGGTTTGGTCTCCTGACAAATATTTAAGTAACCAGACATAAGATGAAGAGTAGACCATACCAACCCCAAGCCCATTCTACCATTCAGTTAGAACACGGCTGGTCTGTCCCTCACCTCTGTTTATGTGCCTTTGGTACTCTTACCTAATAAAAATCTTTTACTCTCAGTTTTGAAAATTTTTTAATTGACCAGCATCCACAGCCTTTTGAGGACCGAATACCACATTTTTACCACCCTTTGTATTAAAAAAAAAAGTGCTTCCTGATTTCACCTCCTGAATAGGCTAACCTAATTTTAAGATTGTGATCCCTTGTTCTCGATTCCCCAGCAGAGGAAATAGTTTTTGTGTATTTACTTTATAGAATTTGTAGATCATTCTAAAAATCTCAATTACATTCCCCCCTGCCTCCCCCGGCAACCTTCTAATTCACGGGAATACAACATATTTTATACAAACAGTCCTCAAAATATTGTCTTTTAAGCTTTGGTATCATTCTGGTGAATCTGCACCGTACCCCTCTAAAAGCAATATATTCTTCCTGAGAAATAGTGCCCAAGTTTGAACTCGCTACTAGAATAGGTCTGTACAACTGAAGCATAATTTCCTGTCCTTTGTATTGCATGCTTCTTGAAATAAATGCCATCATTCCATTAGCTTTTATGAATACCTTTTTGTATCTGTGTACTAGCTTTTAACGATCTGTGTGCCTGGCTATCTATATCCCTTTGCTCCTCCAATTTCTGGTTTCCTGCTATGAAGAAAATGTTCTGGCTTGTCTTTCTTGAATCCATAGAAACATAGAAAATAGGAGCAGGAGTAGGCCATTTGACCCTTCAGGCCAGCTCCGCCATTCAAAAAAAGATAATGGATAATGGAACAGTATGCTGTTCCCGCTTTCTCCCCATATCCCTTGATCCCTTTGGCAATAAGAAATATATCTATCTCTTTCTTGAATATATTTAATGACTTAGCCTCCACTACCTTCTGTGGTAGAGAATTCCACAGGTTCACCATCCTCTAAGTGAAGAAATGTCTCCTCATCTCAGTTCTAAATGGCATACCCCGTATCCTGAGACTGTGACCCCTGGTTCTGGACTCCCCAGCCATCAGGAACAAACTCCCTGCATCTCGCCTGTCTAGTCCTGTTAGAATTTTATAAGTTTCTATCCCCTCTCATTCTTCTAAACTCTAGTGAATATAGGCCTAGTCAACCCAGTTTCTCCTCATACGTCAATCCTGCCATCCCAGGAATCAGCCTAGTAAATCTTTTTTGCACTTCGTCCAAGGCAAGAACATCCTTCCGAAGATGAGGAGACCAAAACTGCACATAATACTCCAGATGTGGTCTCGCCAAGGCCCTGTATAACTGAAGTAAGACATCCTTGCTCCTGTACTCAAATCCTCTTGCAATGAAGGCCAACATACCATTTGCCTTCCTAATTGCTTGTTGCACCTGAAAGCTTGCTATCAGCGACTGGTGTACAAGGACACCCAGGTCTCGTTGCACCTCCCCCTTTCCCAATCTATCACCATTCAGATAATCTGCCTTTCTGTTCAAAGTGGATTTCCTCACTCTTCATCTGTCACAGTTTTGTCCACTTATTAAATCTGTTCATGTCTGATGCTGCAACCACAAAGCCGTACCTTCACTATGACTGCCTATTTCCACCTCCATAACATCGCCTAACTCCACCCCTACCTCAGCTCCTCTGCTGCTGAAACCCTCAACCATGCCTTTGTTACCTCAAGACTTGACTATTCCAATGCACCCACCCTCATCGAAAACTCCGCTGCCCGTGTCCTAACGTTCACTAAATCCTATACACATATCACTGTGCTCGCTTACCTACATTAGCTCCTGATTAAGCAACATCTTGATTTTAAAATTCTCATCTTGTTTTCAAATCCCTCCGTGGCTTCGCCCCCTCCCCCCTCCCTAGCTCTGTAATCTCCTCCAGCCGTATAACCCTCTGAGAAATCTGGGCTTCTCCAATTCTGGCCTTTTGCACAATCCCAATTTTAATTCCACCACCATTGGTGGCCATGCCTTCAGCTGCCAAGGCCCTAAGCTCTGGAATTCCCTCCCTAAACTTTTCTGCCTCTTTCCTCCTTTTAAGACGCTCCTTAAAAACCTACCTCTGCCCTAATATTTCCTTTTGTGGTTTGCTGTCACATTTTGTTTGATAACGGCCCTGTGAAGAGCCTTGGGACATTGGTGATAAATCAAGTGCAAGTTGTTGTGTTGCTGTTCCTTTGTAAGTTTCTGCTCCCATCTACACAATTTAATGTGCTTCCTAATTTAGTGTCATCTGCAAACTTGGATGTACTTCATTTGAGTGATTGATGTATACGGTAAAAAGCTGAGGCTCCAATCCTCATACCTGGGGAGCACCACTTGTCACATTGCACCAATCAGAGTACAGTCCTTTTATGTCTACTCTTTGCTTTCTACCTACCAATCAGTTACCAACCCAAATCACAAAGCTCTAATTTTTGCTAATTATTTGTTGGTGGAACCTCATCAAATGCCTCTGAAAGTCCATCTAAGATAACATCCATAGACACTCAGAAATAAAAACAGAAAAAGCTGTAAATACTCAGGCAGCACCTGTGGAGAGAGAGAGAGTTAACGTTTCAGGTTGATCTGATGATGTAAAATGTTATGAACCATAAGTGATATGGAAAGTTACTTACTTGTGTATACAATGGATATCGTGGAATTACAGATGAGGAGGGCGGAGTTCCGGACTGGTAAGTATAAAAAACTTACCTTGGGGATTCTCGGAGCAGACTCGGAGAACGGAGTTCGGGACTGTTAAGTATAAAAAACTTACCTCTGGTAAAAAAAAAACTGAAAAGTGAAGTCACAGGAAAGCTGTGACCTGATTGGCTGGTAGGGAATCTGTACTAAATTTGAAAATAAAACATTGATAAAAATTGATTAAAACCCTTAATTAACTAATTAATAAGTAGAGTAACAAAACCAGAGGGAGGAGATTACTGTATTTAGTTAGCATTTAATATTTATAGTAGAAATCTAGCACTAGGGATCATATAGTTAATTATAACAATTTAGTAAGGATTTAATAAGTATTTATTTTATATTAATTAACTAATTAGTGCTAGAAATGACAGAGGGGTGAAGTGCTTCACCTGTGAGATGTGAGAGGTCCGTGACACTTCCAGCGTTCCGGACGACTACATCTGCAGGAAGTGTACCCAGTTGCAGCTCCTCACAGACCGCATGGATCGGTTGGAGCGGCAACTGGATGCACTTAGGAGCATGCAAGTGGCAGAAAGTGTCATAGACAGGAGTTTTAGAGAAGTGGTTACACCCAAGGTGCAGGCAGATAGATGGGTGACCACCAGAAGGGGCAGGCAGTCAGTGCAGGAATCCCCTGTGGCTATCCCCCTCTCTAACAAGTATACCGTTTTGGATACTGTTGGGGGGGATGGCCTATCGGGGGAAAACAGCAGCAGCCAGAGCAGTGGCACCACGGCTGGCACTGTTGTTCAGCAGGGAGGGACAAAGCGCAGAAGAGCAATAGTTATAGGGGACTCTATAGTCAGGGGCACAGATAGGCGCTTCTGTGGACGTGAAAGAGACTCCAGGATGGTATGTTGCCTCCCTGGTGCCAGGGTCAAGGATGTCTCTGAACGGACAAGGGGCATTCTGAAGGGGAAGGGTGAACATCCAGAGGTTGTGGTACACATCGGTACCAACGACATAGGCAGGAAGAGCGATGAGGTCCTGCAGGGGGAGTTTAGGGAGTTAGGTAGGAAGTTAAAAAACAGGACCTCGAGGGTTGTAATCTCGGGATTACTCCCTGTGCCACGTGCCAGTGAGACTAGAAATAGAAAGATAGTGCAGCTAAACACGTGGCTGAACAGCTGGTGTAGAAGGGAGGGTTTCAGATATCTGGACCATTGGGCTCTCTTCAGGGACAGATGGGACCTGTACAAGAAGGACGGGTTGCATCTAAACTGGAAGGGCACTAATATCCTGGCTGCAAGGTTTGCTAGCGTCACTCGGAAGGGTTTAAACTAGTGTGGCAGGGGGGTTGGAACCAGAGCAGTAGGAGAGCTAGTGAAGTAAATGAGGAGGACATAGTAAATAAGGCCAGTAGGACTAAGAGGAAGAGCAGGCAGGCAGATGTTGCTGAGCACAGCGGGACTGGTGGTCTGAAGTGCATTTGTTTCAATGCAAGAAGTATAACAGGTAAGGCAGATGAACTTAGAGCTTGGATTAGTACTTGGAACTATGATGTTGTTGCTATTACAGAGACTTGGTTGAGGGAAGGGCAGGATTGGCAGCTAAATGTTCCAGGCTTTAGAAGCTTCAGGCGGGATCGAGGGGGATGTAAAAGGGGTGGGGGAGTTGCATTACTGGTTAAGGAGAATATCACAGCTGTACTGCGGGAGGACACCTCGGAGGGGTCATGCAGCGAGGCAATATGGGTGGAGCTCAGGAATAGGAAGGGTGCAGTCACGATGTTGAGGGTTTACTACAGGCCTCCCAAGAGCCAGCGGGAGGTAGAGGAGCAGATATGTAGACAGATTTTGGAAAGATGTAAAGGTAACAGGGTTGTAGTGGTGGGTGGTTTTAACTTCCCCAATATTGACTGGGACTCACTTAGTGCTAGGGGCTTGGATGGGGCAGAATGTGTGAGGAGCATCCAGGAGGGCTTCTTGAAACAGTATGTAGATAGTCCAACTAGGGATGGGGCCATTCTGGACCTGGTATTGGGGAATGAGCCCGGCCAGGTGGTCAAAGTTTCAGTAGGGGAGCATTTCGGGAGCAGTGACCATAATTCCCTAAGTTTTAAGGTACTTGTGGATAAGGATAAGAGTAGTCCTCGGGCGAAGGTGCTAAATTGGGGGAAGGCTAATTGTAACAATATTAGGCAGGAACTGAAGAATTTAGATTGGGGGCGGCTGTTTGAGGGTAAATCAACATCTGACATGTAGGAGTCTTTCAAACGTCAGTTGATTAGAATCCAGGACCATCATGTTCCTATGAGGAAGAAGGATAAGTTTGGCAAGTTTCGGGAACCTTGGATAACGCGGGATATTGTGAGCCTCGTCAAAAAGAAAAAGGAAGCATTCGTAAGGGCTGGAAGGCTAGGAACAGACTAATCCCTTGAGGAATATAAAGACAGTAGGAAGGAACTTAACCCCTTTTAGCCCTCCTGACTCCTTGCTTATGAGAAGTCATTGGCAAACAGGATTAAGTAAAATCCCAAGGCTTTTTATATGTATATAAAGAGCAAGAGGGTAACCAGGGAAAGGGTTGGCCCACTCAAGGACAGAGATGGGAATCTGTGTGTGGAGCCAGAGGAAATGGGCAAGGTACTAAATGAGTACTTTGCATCAGTATTCACCAAGGAGAAGGACTTGGTGGATGATGAGCCCAGGGAAGGGAGTGTAGATAGTCTCAGTCATCTCATTATCAAAAAGGAGGAGGTGTTGGGTGTCTTGCAAAGCATTAAGGTAGATAAGTCCCCAGGGCCTGATGGGATCTACCCCAGAATACTGAGGGAAGCAAGGGAAGAAATTGCTGGGGCCTTGACAGAAATCTTTGCATCCTCATTGGCTACAGGTGAGGTCCCAGAGGACTGGAGAATAGCCAATGTTGTTCCTTTGTTTAAGAAGGGTAGCAAGGATAATCCAGGAAATTATTGGCCCGGTGAGCCTTACGTCAGTGGTAGGGAAATTATGAGAGAGGATTCTTCGGGACAGGATTTACTCCCATTTGGAAACATTTGGACTTATTAGCAAGAGGCAGCATGGTTTTGTGAAGGGGAGGTCGTGTCTCAGTAATTTGATTGAGTTTTTTGAGGAAGTGACGAAGATGATTGATGAAGGAAGGGCAGTGGATGTTATCTATATGGACTTTAGTAAAGCCTTTGACAAGGTCCCGCATGGCAGACTGATACAAAAGGTGAAGTCACATGGGATCAGAGAGGAGCTGGCAAGATGGATACAGAACTGGCTCGGTCATAGAAGACAGAGGGTAGCAGTGGAAGGGTGCTTTTCTGAATGGAGGGATGTGACTAGTGGTGTTCCGCAGGGATCAGTGCTGGGACCTTTGCTGTTCGTAGTATATATAAATGATTTGGAGGAAAATGTAGCTGGTCTGATTAGTAAGTTTGTGGACGACACAAAGGTTGGTGGAGTTGCGGACAGTGATGAGGATTGTCAGAGGATACAGCAGGATATAGATCGGTTGGAGACTTGGGCAGAGAAATGGCAGATGGAGTTTAATTCGGACAAATGTAAGGTAATGCATTTTGGAATGTCTAATGCAGGTGGGAAGTATGCAGTAAATGGCAGAACCCTTAGGAGTATTGACAGGCAGAGAGATCTGGGCGTACAGGTCCACAGGTCACTGAAAGTGGCAACGCAGGTGGATAAGGTAGTCAAGAAGGCATACGGCATGCTTGCCTTCATCGGTCGGGGCATAGAGTATAAAAATAGGCAAGTCATGCTGCAGCTGTACAGAACTTTAGTTCGGCCACACTTAGAATATTGCGTGCAATTCTGGTCGCCACACTACCAGAAGGACGTGGAGGCTTTGGAGAGGGTACAGAAGAGGTTTACCAGGATGTTGCCTGGTCTGGAGGGCATTAGCTATGAGGAGAGGTTGGATAAACGTGGATTGTTTTCACTGGAACGACGGAGGTGGAGGGGCGACAGGTTTACCAAGTTATAAGCGGCATGGACAGAGTGGATAGTCAAGCTTTTTCCCAGGGTGGAAGAGTCAGTTACTAGGGGACATAGGTTTAAGGTGCGAGGGGCAAAGTTTAGAGGGGATGTGCGAGGCAAGTTCTTTACACAGAGGGTGGTGAGTGCCTGGAACTTGTTGCCGGGGGAGGTGGGGGAAGCAGGTACCATAGAGACGTTTAAGAGGCATCTTGACAAATACATGAATAGGATGGGAATAGAGGGATACGGACCCCGGAAGTGCAGAAGGTTTTAGTTTAGGCAGGCATCAAGATCGGCGCAGGCTTGGAGGGGGGAATGGCCTGTTCCTGTGCTGTACTGTTCTTTGTTCTTTGTTCAAAGTAAGTTAAAGCCAAAAATAGAAGTAAGCTAAATACGAGACAGTTTCTGCAAAAATGCCTGTGAGCTGCACTTGGAAAATATCTCAATTCTAAGGTGGAGAAATTATCATGAACACTAGCTACAGCTGGAAGCAAAACAAAACATATCTAAATAGCTATTTTAAATCTTTCTAAATTAAAACTGCCAAACTTTAAAGAAGGTAAGGACATTGCAGATGCATTAATCATAATTTATTGGAAATATCATTGCATTATTTAAGAAAGGAGGTAGAGAGAAACCAGGCAACTGTAGACCTGTCAGTTTAACATCAATTGCGGGTAAGTTACTGGAATCTTATCAACAAAGACAGAGGGAGGAATTTTAACCCACAGAAATAGGCATATTTGAGTTGGGTGGAATGTTAAAATGTTAAAAATCTCTAACGCAAGCCCAATCAACCCACTTACTGCTTTGATGGAAGTTGCTTGGGGACCAGGGAACCAAACTGCTGCCAGGAGGTGGGTCGGTCGCTTAACCACCATTTTACATTCTACTCTCGCCGGCCATGTTTTCCTGCCTTGGGAAATCTAGCATATAAAGGGAAGCGAGGACTGCCAGATCCAGCACACAAGTGGCTTTCCAGCACTGCTTATGAACCTGGAGGAGCAGGAGTGCTCCCACCACCCTCTGTAGCCCACCAAACTTTACCTGTAAATCACTCCTGCCATTGGCCAATGGCCGCATCCTTCCTGCAGTCTGATCTTCCATTTCCCCCCACCCCCCGCCCCGGCCACAATTTCTTCCTGGCCTGGCCTTCACTCCTTCATGCCTTTCTGATCCCTCACTCCCTCTGCACTCCCCAGCTGCAACTTTCTATCTCCCTCCAACTCTTCTGATCTTCTCCTCCAGTCTTTGATCTTGCCCCCTGCTGCCTTTCAAATCTCCCCCGCCGCCTTTCCCAGCAGTCCCTCCAAGAGGGAGCAACATGCCACTCTAAGTAAAGGACCAGCATGTGATGTGAAAAAGTAAATCTATGATGCAATAATCATATGTGGGCTTTACATGGATCAGACTTATCTGCCAAATGATTTCTTATGATGAAATAATAGCTTGGCAGTTCCTGTTTCCATTTGTATCAATGTTTTGATGTGATACATTACTACAATAATTAATTTTCCATTATGGAGAGCCTACTTTATTGTAGAACTGTTCAGTTAATGTATTAAACTTTTGTTAAAAGACTTGAAATGATAGTGACAAACTGGCTCATAGTAAGAAAATGTTAGACATTTACAAATTGACCATAAAAGGAATTTTCTTGACAGGAGTCCTACCTGAATGTTTGACAGATGGAGAGGACAAGATCAGTGAATTGGAGCAGCAGGAACTTAGGATATTGAGAGAGGTGCTAAAGTGAGTAAATGTTTTAGATTGCTCATAGTATACTACTCATCACTTATTAAAATTACTGAATTAGTGAAGGTAAAGCATCAGTATAAAACTGATCACTAATAGTTATCAGACTTCCCAATATATAATTGCTAGTAGCTAAAGGTTAACATATTAGACCTTGTTCCTTCACTGCTAGGTTTCATGCAGTCAGACTGATCATTTGATCAAACCACTTTCTATATTCTTTAACAAATCAAACCACTCTAACTGTATGTGGTGTGATAAATAAGGTTGATGCAGCTCACCATCCTTATTTACCACATTATGTGCATCAAGAGAGTGGTTTAATCAGCTAATTAATGTAGAGTTGTTTGATCAGTATGATGCATTGTCATAATACAAACCCAATTGAAGTTCCCCACTATCACCACTCTATTGTTCTTGCATATGTCTGTGATTTTCACGCTTCAGCACACTTTGTGCATTTACACACATGCATTGTAATTCCTCGTAGTCCTTTTTAGTCTGCTCTCCTCTAATTCAGAACTACTCCCTTCTCTAGTACTGTCTAACACTCACTCTGACCTCACCTAATACTTTTGCTATTTCCTACTCTAGTGCTGTCTGTCTCTTCCAGTTCTCTGTGCACCTTGGTGTTCCTCTCTTGTATTAACTCCTGGTTCCCACACCCATGCTAAGTTAACTTAAACCCTCCCCAAAAGCACTAGCAAATTGCTCTGCAAGTAAATTTGTCCCAGTTCTGTTCAGGTACAACTCATCTGGCCTGTACAGGTCCCACCTTCTCCAGAACGGGTCCCAGTGCCCCAGAAACCTAAAGCCCTCCCTCCTGCACCATCTTTCCAGCCATTGTGTAACATAACCTGTCAGCAGATTTTAGCAATGCTATGCATTTGATTGGGTGATGTAGGTTTTATGTATCTGAATAATTGGTATCAATAACCTCTGAATTATTTTTATTTAAAGGTGTTTAAGTTAAAATGTTAAAGGACTTCCAGTCACATTGTTATATATATTGCACAAAGTAACTAATTGATATGCCTAAGCTAATTATAATTTACTCAAGTGTTGTCACAGAGAATTTCATTTTATCAAACAACTATTTACTTTTGACTTTTTGCATGGCATGTAAAGAAACTTTAGACTTTCAGTGGTACCGCAGAGTAATTTCATGGCTAATGACAATTTTATTAAAGTGTGAACTGTAAAAGTGGGAATCTAAGTGTAAAGATTCACACTTAGTCAGCCACTGGGAACAATTATAAATAAATGGGAACATTTGAATTTATTAGAGTGCTCTTGAGAGAACCTAAAGTGGCTGCATATTCTTTAATACTAGTTTAGGAATCATTGTATCAGCTGGTGTCATATTTTATTTTACAATGCCCCTGTGAAGTGCTTCGGGACATTTTGCTACATTAACTGCACTATGGATACAAGTTGTCGTATGCTGACTGTTTTAGAAAGCCAGGGGAAAATAAAACTTGCTCGGCATTGTGATGACCAAGGTGGAAGGAGTGCACTGTTTTTCTCTAGTCCCACTTCTCCATGGGTCACAACATACATTTAAGTGTTTTACCCAGTTACCAATACAGCCAATTATATAATTTATCAATTTTAGTTTCAGAATAAAATCCACCAACCAGGTTTTTTAATAAACAACACAAGTATTAATTTATTATAAAACAGGACTTGGGCAATAAAGATGCAAAGCTTTAACACAGTTTGAAATATGACAGTAAATATACATATATTCCCTTCTAAATATCCAACACACGCAAACATACACACGCAAACATACCGGTTAAAGGAAAAATAAAGATGCTTTGGCCAAAGTACTTTACAATTCTTGAAAAAGGATAAGATATGTTATGTTCCAAATTGTATACAGTCTGGCCTCTGAGTACACGTAGACGGGTCACTGGGATCTTTACAGAAGCAGTTGGTTCAGGAATTTTCGAGAAGTCTTCCAGAAGCTTCTGGGGAGAAATGCGGCTTCAGGGGTTTTAGCCACCACACAGTGGATTTCGCAGGGTTTCTCCTGAGAGGTGGAGAAAGATGAGCTGGGTGCTTCTCTCTGAGCAGACTTAACCCCCATCCCCACCCCCCAGACTGACATTTAAAACAGAGCTAACCAGAAAGGCTTCTGATGTTTATTTAGCACTTCTTGACACTTCAAGTGATAGTTTAAAAAAAAAATCTGAAGTGTCCTTTCAGTGACCCTTTTAAAAATACCACATCTTTGGAATCCCTTCAGTCTCAATCAATCCCGCCACAATTCCAAAACACAGGTCCTCAAAAAATATTTAAAAATGGAAGCACTTCATTAACAGTATGGCTTTTCATTTGACAGTTACCATCTGTTGTACTTCACACCTGTTTTGTAAAATATCTTCTCTATTTCATCTCTACAGTTCTGATAAATTTCAATATTTTAAAGGATATTGGGATCTAAAATTTAGATGGTAGCATCTATCACACCATGAAGTGTCCCCATTTTTCTGTTAGGAAATGTTCATTTCCTGACATTGTAGTCTTCCATAATCTTTCAATAAACCAGTATATGTCCATTGTCCTTTGCTCTGTAACATATTTTGGAGCAGAGAGCTTTCCTTTAATCTTAAGTATGTAGTTGTGATGGAGAACCAATAGTAGTTTGGAAATTGGAGTTATGGTAGTGGTGTTCTTTCTTGAAGTACAGTTTGCTGCCCAGGCCCAGATTCAAGGGGAGGAGGGATAATCAGAAAATTTATCACAGACCTAAAAAACTAGAGTGGAGGGACTAGAAGCAGTGAAGCTAAGAATTTCACCATCTTAGTAATGGTAGTTATCATTCCCATAATGCAGAGCAGCACCAAAAATACAGTGTTGCATTCTATTCTTCATTGTGGAGGCAGGAGGGGGGAGTGATTTGACCAGACATTGCGATCAAATGTACCATTTTTGGGGGGAATTCTTCAAAACAAAGGCCCATCCCACATTTAAAACACCTGGAGCCAGATTTTTGAAGCCTAATGGGAGCAGGCCAGAGATGGGCGAGCCCAGAATCTCCCGTCGCCAGCTGTTGTGCCGGTGTACTCAGAGGCCAGACTGCATACAATCTGGAACATAACATATCTTATCCTTTTTCAAGAATTAACAAGTACTTTGGCCAAAGCGTCTTTATTTTTCCTTTAACCGGTATGTATGCGTGTGTATGTTTGTGTGTGTTGGATATTTAGAAGGGAATATATATATATTTACTGTCATATTTCAAACTGTGTTAAAGCTTTGCATCTTTATTGCCCAAGTCCTGTTTTATAATAAATTAATACCCCAGAGCCATTTTCGAAAAGGTCATGGTGGAATGGCAGC